>NC_044194.1:36091790-36124290 GCF_900880675.1 Sparus aurata
TCCTCTGACTGTTGCTCACTACAAACTGCCCTGTTGTGCAGTCCACAAACAGCTGCTCACTCGACCCTCTGCTGTAGCTATTAGCAGTCAGCTAGAAGCTCTGTTGGCTGTGGAGCTAAGTGCACCTCGTGGCTGACAGAATTCTGCCTGCACCACAATTTCGGATCAAAGCGAGAAATGGGGTTAACTTTTGCCACTTCGTGAACATTGCTGGACACCAAGCTGGTGACTCTCAGACTGACAGAGGCCAGTTTGGAGACAGGGGATCTACTGTAGCACAGAGGAAATTCACAGCTGCTATGATCAGGAACATGTCTCCAGAAAAGAGAAAAACAAAGCAGGCGAAAATGACACAAGCTGGTGTATTTTCACATCTGTCCAAGTAAACTGAGGACTTCTTTGCACCAAACCATAGGTCATTGTAGAAAGACAAAGCAAGACTGAATCAAGTAGTTTTATCTTAGTGTGTTTTAGGATGCGTTAACAAGATCATTAACCTCATCTTAGTTCACTAAAAGAGAACATTTAATTCTGAAGGTATAAGGTTTCCCATGTATTAAGGAAATTGGGTGAAAAAAATAAAACATTTTATGAATTTATTTTGTTGATGTATTAGACTAAGAAGCAAACGTGCCACTTTTACATCTCCAAGCTGAAACTATATTGGCAGAAGTAAGATAAAATATTTGCCACCGTGATAAAAGTCCATCTGAGAGTATTGTATACAGCAGTGCTGTGTGTGTGTGTTTGAGTCTATAAGCATTTACCCTCATCAGTTCCTCAAATTGGACTTCCTGATTATGTTTCAGTGACGTCTCATCAGAATCCTCCACAGCACAGACCACTGCACTGTTTTAATGCACAGCTCCTCTTAATCTCAATCTCCACTTTGAAGCAGTACAAAGTGGCATTTGGGATAAAGAAATGCCTGGCCCTCAGTCAAGTGATGATTTTACATTGTTCTACTGCGATGGGTTTGATGATGCATTTCCTCACCGCAACATGCCATGACAACAGTGGTGGCGCATGCAGATGCAGCAGCCAGCAGCTCCTTCTATCCTTGCTACATCTTTAATATATTTTCTATTTTTTCCCTCTACCGAAGCACAATTTACTTAACAGATGTTTTTCCACCACTCAGATGATGCATGTTTTTGAAATGCTATGCTGTCTAGTTATCCAATACGGGATATGATGATGATGTTACCTTGAAATTCTTGCATATCTTAAAGGCATGGCTGTGTCTGATCCTTTCTTGCTCAGGGAGGCTCCTCAGTGTCATCTGATTGTAAAGCAAAGTCTTTGATTCAGGGAGGGGCTGTGTGTGAAAACAAAGACACAATATAGCTGTAGTAGTATTAAATCACCATCACATTTCACTGAGAAGACTAAAACACAAACGGCACTGATAAAACAATGAGCATGACATGTTTTAAAGATTTTGAATCCACTAGGCAGACAGGTGTTTCTTTAAATACATGCTCACATACCAGACTTTGGTCAATGATGCAGAACATGAACATGTCGTGCAGAATGATGTGAGCTGGGTTTTTAAGACTGAAGGTGACGTGTGTGACAGGTGTGTCCCTCTCCAACCACAGAGAGTGCAGTCCTTGTTTCTGCAGCTTCCGACTCCACTCTGTGTACTCTTTCTGCACCAGAGAGTACTCGAAGATCTGAAAAACAAACAGACACACAGTTACTGGTAAGCTGAACAGGTGAGGGCAGTTTAGACAAAATGTGTTGCAGTGTTTACCTGCTGGTCAGCATGCACCACGACTAAGTGGCTGGTTGTTGGGTGGATGGCTATGGCTGTGGGACAGGAGCTGTATATGGGAACTGTACAATGCAGCTGCAAACATACAGAGCCATAAATAGTTACTGTTGTTTCTATTGCTACAATTGAAAGTTTATCTAGCTGGAAATAACTTGAGGAGAAAAAGAGTGCCAACTCACCTTACGCTTGTGAAGGTCGTACACATGGATCTCACAGTCTGTGTTAGCTGTAGCCAGCCATTTGCCATCCTCACTGGTACACAGCAGGTGCACTGGCTGTCTGGATCCTAGATATCACACACAAGGAGGGTTTATATATACACTGAAGAACAGGAGGGTAGGTGGTTGCATTCAACGAAAATAAGATTTCTTCTGGAACAACTTAACATCCTTATTTAAATTAAACATGCCACCTTCAACTCTATACTTCTTTATGTCATTTCTACAGTGCGCAGAAGGTGATTGAAGACACTTATTTTCTTACATTTAGCAGACACTTTTGTCCAAAGCGACCTACAGTAAGTAATTTTGTCACAAGAAAAAAGCCAGAACATATCACTGACAACAAAGTAACAAAGTAAAAAAGAAAAAGAAAAACATGTAAAGTTCTTAGACAATTGTCAAAACCCTTATTGTGCTGTTACTTTCATATAATGGATGATGAATAAGAACACATAACGGTTGTTGCAGGAGAGTTAAGGATTGGGATGTTAACGTTCCATTATTCATTTAATTCTCGGCCAGCTGATCAAGAGAAATGGGACTCACCTGAACTACATTTCAGTTGTCATAGCAAAGAGTCTGAATACTTATATTAATGTGATTTGAGTTTTTCCTTTTTAATGCATTTCTAAAATTCTGGTTCAGCTTCGTCATTATGGTGTATTGAGTGTGGATTGAATACATTTTTTCTCTTCGTCAAACAAAAAAAACAAAAACAGGCTGCAACATAAGAAAATGTGAAAAAATGAAGGAGTCTGAATACTTTCTGAATGCACTGTATTACTACTGTTGTAATGGACAGAATGCACAGAGGACAGGATCAATGATGGCTTAATAAAGCAGCTGTACATATAATTACCTTAAAGACTTGCAGCCTTTGTCAATTAAGTTGTATATGGATATTGGTACATTACTTTAAAGTGACCCCATTTTCCACAGAAATTATCAAATGTCTTGATGGAATGTGATGCTAACAGTAACAATATTCCAATAAGTATTTCAGAAAAGTGAGCAATCAGACCCTGGACTCACCTGACTTGGGTTTGAGAGTGTGAAGGTATTTACACTCCAGCTGGTTGAGGGCAACAACAATGACTGATGAATGTCTGGAGGAAGCAAAGAGTTTGGTAGAGTCTGAGGAGAAGCAGAGCTGGTGGCCCAAGCAAAGGTCTTTGGGTAGTTTGGACACCTGGAGGGAGGAAGATGAGGGAGAAGGAAGGATGAGCTTCATCTTGGTCCCTTTTAACCTACAAACAGTCTGTCATAGCGTAACTCAAAAAAGCCAAACACATACCAAGTGTTCACAGAACATAGATTTACATTTAGCTCATGCCCTTAGCAGACATAGAATGGTGAGGTTTGACTGTGTCTCTAAAGAAGGATTACCTCCGGCACTTTAATCAAGAACTCATACATTTAATCGTGTTGATGAACAGGGCTGTGTGAACAATGACAGATACAGAGAAGAGGGGCAGCAGTGTCAGTGTTGAGCAGCCCACCTTGGTAATGCTGATGTTGTTGTATTGTAATCTGTAGAGACGGACACTGGAGACTGTAGAGTATGCCAGCCATTCTCCACATGGTGACAAAGCACTGCTGTAGATATGATCGCCCCCCTGCAAGAGTCAACACACCCTGTTAGTTTTTATCCTTCAAGCTCAAAGATGAAATAAACAGGCACAAAACAGTTTAAGGGCTGATGTGAGGTCAGCTGGCAAATAATATGGACCTCCTGGAGAGCTGCATGTCGGAAAATTATATCTACAGTTTGAATACAGAGACTAGAAAAAAAATAAACAATAACTCACACAACATGCACTGGTAATGTTACAAAAGATTGTCTAAATGACACAGAAGACACTTAAGATACCGAGTTTCAAAATGTATGTAAAACCATCTTGAACAATGCTCACTAGATCTTATGATGCTACTACTTAATGAGGAAGCCAAGAAGCAGAAATGTCAAACTCAGAATGAAAAGCCACACTTAAGAGTACATTCCTACAAGATTTAAAGAACAGCATCAGCTATGTGAAAAAGTTGACAGAATTATTGGAGAAGTTACAGAGATAAGACTGTACATCAGGACAAAACCATGATTAACATGTCATGCATCTCACGCTCAACCAGCCATGTCTCCCATCTTTTTAAAGGTCTTACTTTTGCCCCAACAAATATAACCAGAGAGTAAAAGCAGATTTCTTTAAGTTCTACTGCAACCTACGGCTCAAAGTTTGGCATCATAGCACCACAGTCAAGCGGCCTCACACACCTATACTCAGCAGGATACATCAAGAACACCATCCAAGCCCAAGTCTACTTTCACGCACACATTCAATTACACTCTGGAAAGTTTACAATAAAGTTACATAAAAGTGGGAAAATGATTTACATTCATGAAAAAAAGTGATTATAATCTATCCAAAGAGGAAACAGTGGCTCTAACATGGGTTTTGACTAATGAAAACATCATAATCAAAAGCGCTGATGAAGGAGGAAGCAGTGGTGGTGAGGGGTAGAGACCACAGGCCATCACAGAGGCCAAAGCAGCAGCTGGATAAGCCTGAGTGATATGAGCCTTCATTGTCCAACCCCATAGAACAAATTAAGACTGAACTGAGAGTTACGCTCCTACAGGCGCAGAAAAAAAGATTAGACTGCTCAAAAAGACTGTGATTTTCTACTGAGTGACAGGCAGAGAACCCATCCTTTTTACATCATTCCAGAAACAGGGACAACCTAAACACTTTGAAACCAGTTTGAGAATTAAACAGATTTGCGACTCAAGCAAGGGCAAAGTTTTAGGAGGAGAGGATATAAACTAAACACTGTATCCCCCGCTTACAATAAAACCAATTACTGGTTAAAAAACAGAAGCCATAACTAAGCTCAGATCAGGTGTATTTTGTGACACAAGATGGTAGTGAAGCAAATTTAAAAAATCATTAAAGAGGAGAAATGAGACAAAAGCTCTTCCATGCGCAGGTAGTCGAGTGGTTAAGAGCGCATGCCACATACGCAGCAGACCCTGGTTGGAGTCCCGGCTGGAGGACCTTTGCTGCATGTCACACCCCCTCTCTCTCTTCCATTTCCTGTCTATCCACTGTCAAATAAAGGTGTCTATACCTAGAAAAAGAAAACTCTTGCTACCGCTGTGTAATTCACACAGAAAGCCGGTGCTGTGGCTCCGAAAGAGGCGGGACACACTTCATGATGACGACGTCTGTGTGCGTGTTTCCCCAGTGTCCTCCTGTTAATCTAAACATGTACTGCTAGGGCTGGGCGATATGGCCGAAAAATTGAATCTCTGATTTTTTTCAATTTACAATTTTTATGTTTTATTTTTTTCTCCCTTCGCATAAACAAAACTACAAATGACAATGAAATTATTAAAAGCACTGCTTAGATTGTAAACAGAATTGCCCTGCCATTTTAAACAGTGCACCTTCAAACTCACTTGAAAAAAATGTGTCCCTGTTTGCTTTTGTAAACATACATTTCACAAGTCAGATTGCATGTTTTTATAAAAACAGATCAGTTTCCCCATTGGGATTGATAGAGTGTGAACATCATTTTAATTAAATCCTTTTTAGCGACAGGTGCCTTTTGTTTACAAACAGTATTTCCTATCCCTGAAGATATGTAAACTAAATTAAACATGTGCATGCACTGCATAGTAAACATGACATGTTGCTAGATGTACAGGACATCAGGTGTGTGCTTGCTGTCTATTTTACACATTTTTGATCAGGAAGATGAGTCCGTCTCCTTCCTCTGGCATGATTAAATGATTCTTCTAATGTTGGACAACAAGTGTCCCACTCTGATACATGCCTCTGTTTGAGATGCTGAAATAAATGGGTCGGTCCACTGCCTTTAGTTACAAAAGCCTTTAAACAAACTTTGCAGCGGACCGTGGTTTGTTCGATGTCTGACGCTACAGAACCAAGCTACTGATGAGACGGTGTCTTTTTAGGAACAAACTCTTGGCTTGCTGCCATGTTGTTGTGTTTGTTTCTCTGTGGAAAGTCAATGCGGGGGAGTGCGGAGCCTACTATGAACTACGGGAGCCCATGGGGAGCGGCGGCGGAGCAACTTAGAGAAAATCGATTTTCATTTTTTAAAATTGTCCAAACCACAAACTCGAACTAATGGATTTTCTAGATTTTTCGCCCAGCCCTAGTACCCACTGGCTGTTTATAATCATATGGATGCTGTTATAATGTGTAGTGATTGAGATCCTGACCCACCAAACATCCTGGAAAGTGACAAAGTTACATTTTTTGCTCTAAATGACATAATTACATAATCGCCATCAGTAAACAGGTCGCTGTCTGACTTTGACACTTGCGGGGACGGAGGCTGTTTTCTGGGGGAAAGTTTGGTGAAGTCTCGAACTGAAGGGCTGACCTCCAGTGATTTCTTTTTCAACACAAACACTTTGTGAGTTAAAGTTTTTTGCCGGTTACTGACAGACGCTTCTCTACAGACAACTGTGGTATTTTTTTCCTCATATAAAAGTTGCCAAAGACAGTTACAGTTACTGTTACCATGTTACTTTTGTTCGGTCATGTTTGTGGTGGCTGTAACTCAGGGGGTAGTGGGTCGTTTAGTGGTCGAAAGGTCGCTGGTTTGAACCCCAGCTCCCCCTGGCTGAGCTGAGCTGCATGTAAAAGTATCCTTGAGCAAGTTACTGAATCCCAAATTGCTGCTGATGTGCAGTTGGCACCTTGCATGGCAGCCTCTGCTGGGTCACCTGTTTATGGCATTGTCTTCATGGTTTGTTGTGGGAAATGTTTGATCAGATAATCATAGCCTCCTCAAATCCTAACGCCCACACTCAGTTACAGTGGGAACAGGATTTAGGGGTCTCATTAAATTCAACAGAGTGGGAAAGAATATGGAGGGACCCTGCAGCCATGTCCAAATCGGTCAGATTTAGAGTCATACAAATGAAAATCCATCATAGAGCAGATATCACACCAGCAAGAATGAAAAAAATAGCCCCCAGCTCCTCTGACCTCTGTTGGCATTGGGTGTGGTCAAGTAGGAACTCTGATCCACATGCTGTGGCACTGTCCTGCAGTTAAATCCTTCTGGAAGGATGTGGTCCACTCAGTGTCACTTATGCTGAAGATAGAACTCTCTCCTTGTCCTCTCTTTTGTTTGTTGGGATATAGGGCTGCACAACTCAGGTCAAAGAGAGATAGGAAAATAGCAGGCCTAGGCTTTTCGGTTGCTAAAAGAATGATTTTGATGAATTGGAAGACACGCAAGACAAATTGTTTTTCAAAAGAAACATGGTTAATTGAATTTTTTGATCTTCTTGGAATGGAGCGAATGGCCGATTTGATGAACGATTCCGCGTATAATTTTGGAATAAATTGGGACCAAGTTCTGGGAATTATTGCAGAGTTCCAAATTTGAGATGGTGGAGGACTCTTGCTGTGCAACCCTGTAAGTCACATTGTCACCTTGTTTCCAAGTAAATTAACTTGAAAATGATTAAGAAATGAACATGATTATGAAATGAACAATCGAATTGCAATGGTACAGTACTGCCCCCCCCCCCCATCTGTGTTTTTAATTTGAGTGTATATGTATGTGCCTGTATATGTAGCATGTCTTTGCCATATCTTTTTGTCTGATTTATTTTACTGGGGTTGTTTGTGGTTGTATTGTTTATTTTGTGTTGTATAATAATAAAAATGGTAAAAAAAAAAAAGATAATCATAGCCTTGGTTAAAAAATTCAGTGTTATGTGTACATGCACAACACTTTTACCTTTCTGAGCCACGGCCCATTAACACTGTTGTAACGTAACGTAAACGCAATAAATAACCAAAGTTTTATGACAATCTCACGATTTTCCAGGCACAGACTCACAGAACAGTAATGGAAGTAGCTGGTAAACAAAACACAGACAAGAGATATAGGCTTTGTACTGAATAGCCAGGTTGACAAGACAGACAGACAGACTGTAGAGAATGTGACTACAAGCTAGCACAGCAACTTATTATAAGAGACCACAAATTTAACTGGCAGCATTTCTTTCAGTTTTTTGTTTTTTTTCCTTTTCATGACAATATAATATAGCTAGCCCAGCCTCACTGTTGTTAACACTGGCACCGCTTCGATACAAGTTTGGCGGAATAATTTGCAGGGCAACGGACTAGAGCAGCGGTCCTCAATAGGCGGCCCGCCGGCCTCCTGTTTGTGGCCCCCGAACTATTATTCCTTCACTATGTGTTTGGGTTGGGTCAGCACGTGTATACCGGGACTTGTCTCCATGCCAACGATACACAGACAGAGCGCAACTTTTAACTTTCACTTTCGTTTTCGGAACACTTCCCGTATTCACATTTTGCTGGTGGTAAGAGATTGAATATGGCGTGTTTCCAAGTAAACTGTTATGACAAAGTGGACAGTGATAATCCATTTTGCTGGTGGTAAGAGATTGAATATGGCGTGTTTCCAAGTAAACTGTTATGACAAAGTGGACAGTGATAATCGGCAACTCGCAGAAATAGGATCTTCAAAGTTGCATTTATTCTGCCTCCAACCGGGACAATCTCCACGTACCTGACAGTGCAGCGGTTTTAAATCCTTCATCTTACTTTACCACTCGCGTAGTTTGACAAGTTTTAGCTAACGTTAGCGACGTCATGTATATTCTATGTTGCAAAGAGTGTAATGGATGGGGAGTTTCTCCCGGCAAACACCCTTTCACTCACCGTGCCAAAATTTGTATCATCCTTGTTAAAACACCATTTAATCACAGAACAAATGACGTGAAATAACCCACAACCATCTTACATATCATCTTATTCACAAACACATTCACGAACCATAATTACACCAACAGCAACAGAATACCCAAGAGTCATTGCGCCACAGTCCACAAGGTGCGTTACAATATGCCAGGAGAAGCTGTGATGAAGATTTCCAATTTGAAACGGCATTATGAGACGAAGCATAGGAATTTTGAAGAGACATTTCCTCAAAATTCAGAGATAAGCACAACACAAATAAATGCACTGAAATCGTCATATCAAGCTGCAAGCAGGATGCTTGTCACATCTATGTCACAATGAAATAAAATAATGCATGACTGAAGTGATGGACGCAAACAAAAAGAGGAAATATTCAACTATGTATTTTAATTTATGTTAAAATTGACATTACATTTTATTTTAGTTCGTATTTTGTTATTTAGAATGAAAAGGACATTTTGTTTTGAATATTACAGTATTATTGCATGTGGCCTGACCGACCTCAATACATGGACCTTTGAGTCATTGAAAAAAATCTTTGTGGCCCTTTAAGATTTGTATTTGAGTACCCCTGATCTAGAGTATATGTGTGAAAGAGATGGGGCATGTATGCATACATATTTGCCTGAGTTTCGTCAATGACAAAAAAAAAAACACTGGTGTAAGTAAGCAGATTTCGTGATTGAGACTTGGCGGTTTGGCTTAGAATCTGACATGTCACAATACATGATAAGATCTACAGTATATCTTTGCCACTCAGAGGAAAAACAAAAATAATGGTCAAACTTTTTGACCTTTTAACCTGTCTGACACAAATGATTACAGCAGAGTTAAGTTTCCAGTGAGCCATAGAAATCAAAAGATACAAACAATCAATACATACCTTTCCCTTAAGCTGAATCAGTTTCTCTGGTTTCCTCTTCACAGGCAGACTGTCACCAGGCTTTCCTGTCAGGATGCAGTATAAATGGGCATAATTCTTACACTATACAGCTGTTGAATCAGATGGAGAATTCTCACCATTGTGGTTTCACTTCATACATTTCTTTTAGTTGTTACCATCACTAATGCTTCATGCCATTTCCTGTCCAACTATGCATAGTGTGTGTGTGTGTGTGTGTGTGTGTGAGTGTGTGTGTTTTCCTCACCATGTCCATCACTCTCTCCTACTCTCCACACCTCTAAATGATCAGGGAACTGGAAGAGCAGCAGTCCTGCCTTCTTTGCACAACAAACCAAGCTTCTCTGCATGGAAGACAGATAAAGATAAAGCATGTCGCCATGGTAACAGCCATGCTCCAGGCCATGAGAGGTTTATCTTCTACTCAATATGTACTCACATGTGGTAAAGCTATTTTGCGCATCGCTGACTCCTGGGTGTTCTTCTCCACTTTGTCCAGCAGGGGTCTCACCACCAGCTGGGTGTCCATACCTGACATGATTACCAACACCATGTGTATATGGTACAATACAAATTTAGGCAAGCGTAAAGCTATTGAAAATAAACCTAGTTATTACAAGCTTTGTGCTTAATAAAAATTAATCACATCTGCCAATATTTGCCACATGCATTTAAAAATATTTCAGTGCAAATGTATTTTAGTAGATGAGTGAGTCAGTGAATAAATAGGCAATCTGAACTTCAAAAGGAACTTATATTTAAAGATTGTTAATCTGTGTTATTGTTTCTATAATTAATTAATCAATGTCGTCAATGGTTTTAGCATCTGAATGCGGAAAATAATGTTAACAAGACTGTACTAAAGAGTCTCCAGAATTGCTATCAGCTCTTAATGCTTTTATAACAAGTAGGGCTGTCACAACATCACATTTTCACTACATGGCCAAAAGACTGGCAGATGCTAGTTAGTTTGTAGCCCTTCTTCTCGATTTTTATGGAGGCAACTTGACATGCATTATTGCCGCCTACTGTGACAATGGAAGAATGAAAATGATTTACACAATATTAAGTGTAATTTTAACGCCCTGTCCAATTATTTTTGTATTTCACGGTCATTGTCAGTCATGATATACCAAGAAACAAATATTAGCAGTACTTATATATGCACTATGTTCACAATGACAATGCTAACATGCTGTAGGTGTAATATTCACCAAGTTCACAATGTTCACCACATCAGTTCAGCATAGTAACATGCAAATGTTTGCCAATTAGAACTTTACCAGAGAGAACAGCTCAGGCTGATGAATAATCAGTTTTGGTAGTAAACCAATGTATTGGACATACTGCCATGGTCTGCCTGATGGTGAAGCTAGAGAAAGGTTTATGACAGATTTCATTATAAAGTAATTGGATTTCATCCTCTGCAGACTAGGCCATCTGACCAGCACTGCCATCCATAGAGCCTTCCTGCTTGATTGACCAAAAGTTTAAATCTGTCCAGATCTAATATCATCACTCCTTAAATTAGAACTGGCCATTAGATCAAATTGAGATTAATTCTGCAAGAGATGTATTTGTTTTCACGGCCAGTAGAACAAAGCAAATTCATAAAATGTTTAGATTCATGCCTCTTCCAGTATCCCAGCTCATAGCGTTGTTAGCATAGCAGTTGGTTCAGGGCTGCTATGGCAGATGAGACAAAACTCCTGAAGCAAATCGTATGGAGCTATACAGGGGTGCATTTATCTCTCAAATTTGTAGATTTGAGTATGATAATTTAAGGGATCACCATCTTAGTTTCATCAAATTGTAACTCTCTCTCCTTTACTGCCAAGACTGAATTTCAGTTTAATAAATAAGCAAGAAGTCATACATTGATCCAGCATCAACACTGACCTCCAGAGACCACAGCAGTCTCGGTGTGTGCGAGTGCTCTCACATCATGCGAGTGGTTTTTAAAGGTTCTTGTTCTGACCCACTCCTCCTCCTGCTGGTCCACAGTGGAGCTGATGAACTGAAACTGGACAACAGTGCCCTCTGATGTCCCAGCTATCAGACTGCTCTCATCCTGTTAGATATTTTGAAAGTTTATCATTCTGTAGGGAAGTACACCTTAAATGTTCCCTTTAAAAGGCGCATAACATGTCTAAGTTGTTGACCACACTCTTACCTGTGACACAGACAGACAAAGAACATCCCACTTGGTGACCAGGTGAGTTCTGACCAGAGTTCCTGTGAGTCCATCCCAGATTTGAACCTTTCCTGCAGAATCACCGCTGATGATTGTGTAGTCTGACAGGAACGCAACGCTCCAAACAACAACCTCTCTGCTCTTGGATGCCCCAACACCTCTTTCCACCAGCATTCTGTGTGTGGCATGGCCTGAGTTCAGCAAAGAAAACACAAACTCTAAGGTCAAAATTACATCATTAGGAGATATTTAAAGAATTCACAGAATTTTAACAGGCACTAAACAAATCATCTGATGCATGGTTTGTGAAGCGTTTTAGGAGTAAAGTTCAAGCACTTTTAGGATACCTGAACCACAAAAATCAGTCTACAGAAGTTCATTATAACCACAGCAAACAATGTATATTGCCCCCACCCCTTTATTCCACAAGCTGTTCCTACTAACCTTGATCATTTAATGAGAGACAAACAAAGACATTTTTTCTATTTGAATATGTTAATATAATATATATAATAACATTTTTGGTTTACATGAGTGATTATGTAGGTAAAAACACCAGATTATGTTGAAATCAAACATTTTTCAAGGACTTTATTCAAATCAACACATATCCCTAACCTTGAAAACAAGACTTTGTATGAAACTTGCTGATGCCAATTTAACAATTTTTCAACTGATGGTAGGCTCCTTTTCAGTGCTAATCGCTTCAGGATCATGTTGCATCTCCTTACCTGTTTCAGCATTAAAGATTCTGATCATGTCCATCATTCCAGCAGCAATCAGTGTACCAGAGGGATGCCAAGACAGAGATACGATACGACCTAGAAGAACACAAATGTATCAAGTAGTCACGTAGTGCCTATAAAAAGTATTCACCCCCTTAATTGTTTTCCCTTTTATTGCTTTTATATGTGGATTCATGGTCAATAAAATGTAGCCTTTTGACAAAAGATTCACAAAAAAACCTTTATTGTCAAAGTATAAAAAGATTTTTTACAAAGAAATGTAATTTCAAATTATTGAATGTAAAATAATTAACTGCATAACTATTCACCCCCTTAAAGTGACTGATCTTATTCAGTAGTCTCACAGTTAGTGATATAGAGATCTCCATTGACTCAGCTTACCTTTCTGCCTTTCTAGGTTTCTTTGAAACTGAATCCTTTCCTTCAATATTTCAAACATCTTTACTGTCCCATCCTCACAACCAACCTGAAAAAAATATTTAACAATAAGAACTGAAGGTTAGACAAGGCTTGTCATTTCACTTCTAACCCAGGAACCATTAGCCTGAGTGGAAGACTTTCACCATGAGGTGTTGAGTGATTATAATATCTACCAGGTCTTGACTGACCATAAGCAGTGTTCCCTGTTTATTGCTACCAATTGTCCAGATTGGTCCTCCATAGGCCTCGACAGTGTACCTGGGCCTCAGGTTCTCCAGGTCATACTCTGTGATCTCTCCATTCAACCCAGCACTGAACAGACGCTGACCCACCCAACACAGAGCCTCCACAGCCCTGCCGTCCTGTCCTGGGATGACCTGTGCAGCGACACCACAACAAGTGTGGAGGTTAGCCAAATCCAAATATCTGTCTTCTAGCGCGAAACCCAGCACTTAATGAAATACGCTGTTATGCAAATTCCAACTGAAGGAGTGAGCAGTTTAGTGATTCTCTATCCATCTATAAAAGTGCACGTGAGATGAAAATGTGGCTTGTGGCACTCTTTAATACAGCATAGATGTACACGCTACTGTTAGCTTCCTGTTCCTAAGATCCTCATTAACAAAGTTTGTATCACCCACAACACCAACCTAACACATGGCTCTTCATTGAACACAGTGCTATTCAGTAGTTAACGTGCCAAAATCTGAAGATAATTGTAGAGTGTCAGACACGAGTGGACAGCGTGTGAAGGTTAACGTTAGCTGTTCTTCCTCACAGTTGTTACCTTTTCTTGGAAGTAGTGGTCAGCGAAGTTGAAGATCTCAAGCGCTCCATCAGCCCGGACCAGAGCCAGCCGCTCCGTGTGACTGTTAAACGCCATGGCTCTGATAGCACTGGGCATGTAGTCGAAGAACCGAACACGGTGCACCTTGAACTCGCCCATTTTCACTATCAAGAAATGCAAACATGCAGGTTATTGGAGCTAGGCAGGCGACCTGCTGCCCGTTAGCCATAACACGAGCCTCCCAGGTTAGACACACAGGAGGCAGACCATTGTTCACCATGTCGCTTAACTTCAACAAGGTAACAACAAGTTCACAGTCATTATAAACCATAACCTACCCGTTGTTTGTCCTCCACGGATACTAAACCTTATTGGCTATTCAGTCCACACGCTGGAAACAGCAGCAGCCACGTTGGGGACGTTTGAACCGGTAGTGAAAATCTTCTTCTTCGTCTTCTGGGATTCCGGCAGGCTGTACGCTATCCAGTGTAATGCTGCCCTCCACCGGTCATAACCAGAACTACTTAACTAAATTTTCTCATATAATCCAGCAGAGTGCAAACATTTTAATATTGCCCTCCCAAAGGAGTCTGATTTTTCCCCTAATGCAAAGATACCTCGAAAGGAAATCACAGACAGACCCAGATCATACAGGTCTATAAACAGCTGTCGTCTCTGACTGGAATATAGGTTACAAGAAAAAAGCATATGCACCACCGTCTCCATTTCTCCACATTCACACAACCCATTCTCATGGTACCTATGACTTTCAAGCAACTTGCTAGACAGCAATGCCCCAGCCTCAGCCTAGTTAAAACAACTTCATCCTTCCGCTCAAACATAATTCTCCATTTTTTACACTTTACTGAGGGTTGCAAACAAAAATAATGCCTTCCCCTCTGCTCCTGGTTCCACCCATTCTGCCACTGCAACTCAAGTTTTTCATTACAGATACTCACACATTCACTCTTACCCATCATGACATTCAAATCTGTATTTTCTTTAGACATGACTCTCTAGCCAACCTGTCGGCAACTTCATTTCCCTCTACCCCAAAGTGTCCAGGCACCCACATAAAACACACATGGCACCCTGAACTCTCAATTCTTAAGAGACAACACAGAATCTCCATTACCAGATCTGAGCGGGCACTAGAGGAGCCTACTTCTAGAGCCACCAAAGCGGCAGCAGAATCTGAACAAATAACATTGGACCTCATTCATGAACCGTTCTTACGACCAAATTTGTTCTTAAGTCCCACTTACGAAGATATTACGAAGATTGTGGCATTCATGAATTTGTTCTTATCCAGGATTTATTCTTAGGTAAAAACAAATCCTACGAACACTCAGGAGTGCTCTTACACACATTTCAGTGCCGACATGTTGGCATGGTTCTCTTGTGCAGTTCAATAAAATACAACATTACAGCGATAATTCTGTCATATTTATTTATTTAATATTTTTGGTAATTTACAGAGAATTTTAAATTTTTGAAATAAATTAAACCTGCCCTGTAGTTTCTGTTATGGGCCTTTTTATGGGCATTAATGGGCAGTTATCTATGCTTATCCTATATTAATTAAACTCACCTGGCACGCGCTCAATTTACGAGGAGGTAGCATTCATCAATGTAGGAACACAGCTGCGAACAGTTCTGAGGCTTATGAACGCGTTGATGAATCTGACGTAGGGTTTTCATAAGGAACTTCTTAAGAACAACTTAAGAAATAATCTAAGAAGATTCTTAAGAAGATATTGGTGAATTAGTCCCATTGTTATGAGGCTTATTTTGCTCTATCCACTCCAAAGCTTTTAAAATTGCCAACAGTTCAGCTGAAAATACAGATAAATTGTCTGATTAGCGAATGCTGAATTAAAGATTCTTATCTGCAATGAAAATCCCAGTCCCAGTTTTCTCCGAGACAGGATCCTTTGATCCATCAGCAAAATTTTCATGAATCCTTCAAACTGATTCAGGATCATTCTCACATCTCTACACTGACTATTTCTCCCTTCTTCAAGGAGAGAAAGCCAAACCTCAGGTTCAGGAAGAAACCAAGGCGGAACAAGAGACCACACATGCCCAACCATTCTCTGACATTCTACTCCAAAATCCCCCACCAACTGTTTTATAAAATGTAAAAAATTTAGCTTCTTTCCATTACCCGAAAACTCCCAGGAACTTTCTAGCAGACACCTTGAGGCAGAACTATAACTTGAGCAACTCAGCTTAGCCCAGTAATGGAGCCCTAGCTTTTTCCTCCTGATTTCCAGTGGTAATTCTCTCATTTTAGTAAGTAGAGCAGGAATAGGAGTTGTTCTAAAGGCACCATTACAGACTCTCAAGGCCTTAGCCTGAACCCGGTCCAGTTTACATATCACAGATTTGGCAGCTGAACCAAAAACCACACAACCATAATCCAGAATAGATCTAATCATAGCATGATAGATCATAGTTAGAGTATCTCGATCAGCACCCCAGTCACTCCCAGCCAGACATCGAAGGATATTAATCACCTTTTCACACTTGCATACTATTTTTTCTATATGGCTTTTCCATGTTAGTCTTTCATCCATCCATAAACCGAGAAACTTAAACTCTTTAACTCTTTCCACTGGACAGTCATACAACAAAATATTCAAGGCAGGAATTTTCCTCTTATTCCCAAAAATCATAAATTTACTTTTACAGGATGAAATTCTAAAGCCCCAATCATTAGCCCACTGAACAACCTGATCCAGAGCCTTTTGCATCTGATGAAAAAGAACAAGCAAGTTCCTCCCCCTCTTCCAGACCACCCCATCATCTGCAAACAGAGACTTCCCAAAATGATTAGGAACTCTTGAAAATATATCATTAATCATTATACTGAAGAGGACAGGACTAATAACTGATCCTTGTGGAGTTCCATTTATAATATTAACAGTCTCAGAGTGATCTCCCCCAATTTTAACTTGAATGGATCTATTATTAAGGAAATCCTTAATCCAATAAAACATCCTACCTTTATCACCTGCATCATGAAGCTTAATTAGTAACCCCTCCTTCCACATAGAATCATACCCCTTTTCAATATCTAAAAACACAGTAATTACCCCTTCATTGTTAATCATGGCCTTTTTAACATCTTGATCTAACACTGCAATGGAATCCATAGTATTTCTTCCAACTCTAAACCCATTCTGATAATTCACAAAAAAACCTTCAGTTTCAAGGAGATAAACCAACCTATTTGTTACCATCCTTTCCATTACTTTGCATAAAACAGCTGTTAAAGCTATAGGCCGATATGACGACGGACAAGAGGGGTCTTTCCCTGGTTTCAGAACAGGAACCACAACAGCATGTTTCCACACCTTAGGTAAAACACCTGCCTCCCACACATAATTAGACAAAGCCAGAACTTCCTCCAAAGCTACATCATCTAAATGTTTAAGCAATTCATAACTGATACTATCTTGGCCAGGAGTGGTCTTAGCCCCTGCTTGAACTGCTTGCTTAAGCTCCTTCAGAGAGAAGAATACATTAAAAAATTCCTTTTCTGAAGATACAACATTTAACTTCTACCCTTCAGTTCTCAAGATATCTTCCCTCCTCAGCAAACCATAATCCCCTAAAGACTTGGAATTATGTACCTCTTGAAAAACTTTGACACACATATTTGCTTTTTCCATATTATTGACTGCTTCACTTCTTCCATCAGACAGGGCTGGCATTAGTGACCTCACCATTTTCCCTGACATTTTATGAATCCTTGACCAGACCTGCCCAACAGGGGTATCTGGTCCCAAGGTCCCACAGAAATCCCTCCAACACTTTTTTTTTGCATCTTTTATTATTTTCCTTGCCTTTGCCCTACAGCGTTTGAAATGTATAACGTTTCTCTGAGTAGGGTTACTGCGCAAAAGCTTAAAAGCTTGTTTTCTCTCTTTCACCGCCTTATCACAATCACTATTCCACCAAGGAACAATTACTCGAGCCTTTGGGACCCCCCTACATGGTATTGTCCTTAAAGCCACATCAAAAATCATTTTACTTAAGGAATCAATAAACTCATCAATAGAACCTTCACTATTGATTTCTCCTAAACTTTTCCCAATTTCTACCCCAAACTTACCCCATTCTGCCCGAAAAAAATCAAACCTTTTACCTAAATCCCCCTGGACCACTATTAAGGATCTTCCAAACTGACTTAGGACCGGAAAATGGTCACTACCCATTGATTGCTTCCCCAGTACATCCCACTCACCAACTCGTGCTAGGGTTGGAGATGCAATAGTTAAATCAAGACAGGACATTTTAAGATTATTTATGTCAAATCGAGTTGGCCTGCTATCATTCATAACTACTAACCTACTGTTATCTAACAATTCTTCAACCACAGCTCCATTCCCATCCCTTACCTGACTTCCCCACAAAGGGTCATGGGTGTAAAATCACCTACCCAAATGAGAGGGGAAGAGATCTTATTTAGTAACTTTAGTCAGTTCAGCCAAGCCTAAAGGTTTACAGGGATTATAAAAATTAACTAAGCTTAATTTGCCCTGATGACTCCACACTTCAACTATTAGACATTCAAGAGATAAGTCATACTCGCAGACTTTATATTGGATCCCTGATTTGATAAAAGTTGCACATCCACCCCCTGATTGATCAGACCTATCTTTGCTCCTGACTTACCCTCATATACTCATGCAGTGACTGAGGTGTGTAATCCTTTACTCCCAGAAATCTCACTGCAGCTTCAGACACAAACTTAATAACATCTGACCTTGATTTCTTTTCCCGAGCACCATAGATCACATCAACCATAGCTGCCAGAAGGGCCTCCTTATTGATTACAATTTCTTGTCTAGAGAGAACCTGAGGAGGTTGCTGCCTGGACACCGCCGGACCGCTTACCGGCATTCTCACCACTGGGCCTGAGGCCTTTGACCTTTCCACTTTCTTTAATGCTTCTGCATAAGAGATTTTATGCTGGTCTCTGACCTCCTGAACTTGTCTTGCTTTTAGAAAGTGTCCACACTCTTTATATGAAGCCAAATGGCTTCCTCCACAATTGCAACATTTAGAAGCCAGTTGCTCACATTTCAGGATGTCATGATCTTCTCCACATTTAGCACAACGCCTGTTCCCCCTACAGGAAGCCGCCATATGACCAAATCTCTGGCACTTGAAACACCGCAAAGGAGGTCTTTGATAGGGCCTGACTTGGAAAGACAAACATCCAATAAAGACACAAGCTGGAAGAAGATTTCCATCAAAAGTTATCAACACAGGGGTATTTTTAGTTCCACCTTCCTTGGCCTTTAACCGCTTTACATCTGTTGCTTTTCCCCCTCTTATATTTTCCTTAATTTCCACCTCTGATATGTCACACTCCATAAATGACTCCTTTTAACTCATTTTTCTTTTCAGGAATGATCACCTCCACCTTTTTCCCTAATATTTTCCCAACTTTCATTGCTCTCCCTATTTGATCCATATTTCTGCACAACAGAAGCATTGCTCCATTAGGCAAGATCCGAGCATCCAACCCTTCCCCTACACACCTTAGAGACTCAGCAATTTTAAGAGGATTCATAGCTCTAAACCCTCCTCCCACCTTGTCTTTCAACTTCAAAATAACTCGAAATTCCTCTTCGGCTCTCACCATTTTCATCACCCTATCTTCCTCCTTCTCCTGAGAGCAACCATGTTTCCCTCTCTCCACTTTTTCCCAACCCTGCCTACTTCCTCCGTTCTCCTCAGTATCAACAGCCATACACCTACACAGACTCCCAGCACCACACAACCTCAAAAAAGAAACCAACTAATCCCTGGCACATCAGCCAGGAAGAAGCAGAGCAAAAGTACCGTATACCGGACCTGAACAGGCCGTCGGCCGGTCCCCCGCAACTACTCTCCCAGACCTAGTGCCCGAGACACAAAACTCAGATATACACACACGCACTATACAAAAAAAGAAAGAAAGTATGCTGCTTCTGCAAACTCTCCGTGTGACACACTGGCTGTGTCCCAATTCAGGGTCTGCACACTTCGAGTGCGCAATTGAAGTGCGATTACGTCATTATTCCGCGGCGAAGGGTGTCCCAATTCGAAGTGTTCTCATAATGCACCCCACAAATGCACCCTGCTTTTACCTGTTTTTCAAGTGTGCACCTCCACTACACTTCCTGGTCTCACATATCCAAAGATTCATTGCGCGCCCGAAGAGAAGAAATAAATAAATAATAGCGACCTCAAGTGGCGCAGATCTCGCATTTAAATGTAAGTATTGGGTTTATACTCGTTTTTTTCTCCTTTGAACATCCAATGCCAGATATGTTAAACTTCAAGGGACATTAAAACCTCCACATTTCAGTTAAAACACGTTGGTAATGCTCAGCTTGATCCCTTTGAAAGTAAAGCCTTAAAAGCCTTCACTTTCAAATGTTAGATGTTCAGAGGTTGACTTGTATTGTATATCTTATTGTGACTGTGGAGATGTTATAGACTATTTTTACTTCACGTACATAAATGGACCAAGATGAACAGATTTAGATCAGGCTGCTTTATTTACAGACTGTAAAGCTGTAAAGTCTAGTTAAACGTTAGAATTGAATAAAGAGCTAAGTTTATGATTATCCTTATGATGATTATATATTTTTTGCTGTATTACATCTCTTTTTTCTGTTGACGTAACACAAAACGTCTTTTACATTTCATTGTGTTTTAGGGAGCAAACAGAGAGTTTCATCACTGTCCGAGGTCAGAACAACATTTGTTCACAGGGTGAAACATTCCGCCGGCTGGATGGAAGGCAATAAAAAATATTAAATAGTAGATAGTCCATTTGTCAGTCCTGATGTCACAAATCTCTGCATCCCTGTGTTAATGTGATCTTGTGTTGACCTTTTCTCTTGCTTCTCTCTGTGTTCAGAACAGTTGTGGAAACAACGGGCCTGCAGGGGAAGCTCGAGCCCAGCAGGCCAGAAACAAGCGGGACCATTTAAAGAACAAATACAAAGTAGCTGCAGGTTTGAATGATGATGTGGAAACTAAATTATATTTGTTTTACCCATGCAAGTTAATAAATACTTTGCTGAAAATAGCTGACGTGATTGATTTCCTATGCCTTAGGATTTCGAATATCCAGGGACAGCAGAGGGTCAGCGGGAGGCCCAGTGCTGCTGCTGGGTCCTGGTGTGTCCTCATGGATGAGGTGTTAGGACAGGGGCCTTCCACTGTCCCCCCGTCCTAACTGCCTCCATCCCTGAGGACACACCAGGGCCAAGTGACCAGGAGGACGAGGATGACAACAGTGAGGAGGAGGAGAGCCAGCCAGGGCTGAGGAGGAAGAGGAGGGGGGAGGATGAAGGAGGACATGAGGCTGCAGAGAGGATGGAGAGGCTCTTCTCTGCTCCAGACAACAATCCTTACATTATATCTGTTGTTATTTACTTAATGTATGAGTTCTTTTTCACTTATTTGTTCATAATTGTTCATCTATCTATAAATACAAGTAACCTCTGTCTGTCTGTCTGTGTGTGTGTGTGTATTCCTCAAATATCTCTGCGGATCAGGATCAGACAGACCTGAGAGTTTCAACATGGCTGCTGCGTGGTTCAGGGGTGTGCTATTTTGCATTTGTTTGGACTGCAATGATACCGTTAATAAATTATTTCATAAATGCTTTACAAATTCCACGAGCATTGTCCACCGGAGCCACTACAGTCACGTGCGCACCAGAGCCAATCACTGCACACCGTGGCCACGCGCGCACCAGAGCCAATCACTGCAGAGCCCACCGCGACCCCCCACCTTAAGAAACAAGCAGATTTATACCTGCAGCGGCGCGAGCTGGACCAGGATTTTGCCGGCGGTTCGGTCCCATTCTGTTCTGTTCTGTGCATCTAAACTGACTGTTGTGGATTAATGAGATTAAACGAGTCCGGACCGAGTCTGTTCGGGTCTGAGGAGATCCGGAGATGCGCGGACAACAAAGTGGAATCGGAATCTGTGGATGTTCGTGTGTAGCTAGGGTAGCTAGCGGCTAGTCCGCCACGCTTTTTCGCGAACATCGGCGTCACGTTTGCTTTGTGTCTGGTGCAGAAGAAACGGTAAAAACGGGCTTTTGTCACGAAAGTGTCCAAGCAGCAAGTTTGGTTGTTGAGGAACAGGAAGTTGTGGGAGGGACCTAGGCGGATGATTGACATGCAACGACGGTCGGTGTGTGTGAGAGTTGAGAGATTTGTGACATTTAGCGTGTTTGGAGTGTGTAGTTAGTGTGTTATGTAGTGTTTGGTGTAGTGTGTTTAGTGAGTAGTGGAGTCGTTTTTTTGTTTAATGAGTCAGAATAATGAGGAGAAGCTGAATGTGGAGCAGGCAGTGCAGCTCTTCATTCAGCTGGAAGGAGCACAGGCAGACCTGAGCATTGCCTGCATTTAAATGTAAATAGTTGCATATAACTTTGTACATTTTTAAAATGTATGCACACATTTAGATAAACAACAATTTATATTTGTATTATAAGTAAAAAAAATAAAATAAAAAATGGTTTGTTAAACATATTTGTGGTTTTCACAGCAAAAAAATCTAACTTTTTCTACTCGGATTTCATGTTTTTTTTTTGTGATTTTAGGTCCATTGTGTTAATACAGTATGTCAAAATAAAAAAAATAACTGTACAGTCACACATGTGAGGTTGTGCTGAAAATAATGACACCAAGTAAATAGCTTGTAAGATGAAATATAATGGCAAAATCAAAAATAGTCAAAAACAGCCAATTATACCCTGGAATATCAGATTTCACAACAAACCTAAATATCCCTGATGTCCCACCTTCAAACACAGCCTCATTAGGCCATCCATGAAAAAGCTACTTAACCTCCCACTTTTTTATAGGAGTACACTTTTCTTACGGGCACTGCACTAGTATTATATAATTCATGAAATAAAATATAGTTCTATTGTTACACGTTGTCTATTCCATTCAGTATTTACAACTTAAGTACAATTTATAACAGCAAACAGCATCAAGTGCTACTTTTCAGGGACAACAAGAGATTGAATGTTTTCTTTTATTATTAAGGTCTTAACATTTAAAACTATTTACAAAATTACAGCATAAATAAGTATTTACAGATTATTATTCACTATTAACAAAAACAATTATTATTGAAAACAATATTAAAACAGTTAGAGATGATGTACAGTAACAGGCTGAGCAGGAGTCTCTGCAGTGCTGCTGGGCTGGATGGTGTCAGTGGGACATCATCTGGGTCGGTACTCAGGGTGTTTGGGGGTCCAGTCTCCTCTGTCCACCACATCCTCCATCAACTGGGTCTGCAGTTCTGACTCCATCGACAGCTGCCAGGTCATTAAGAATGTTTTAAGAAAGAGGCAATTTCACAATATAATTATAATAATAATAAATCATTACAACAAACAAAACTATCTACCAAACACTTTAAATAGGAATAATGCCTTAAAAATCGCAATAAAACCATATTTGGCGATCAGTAGTTTATATGTCTACATTAATGTAATGTATGTTAATGACCCCAAACTGTTAGCTAGCTAATAATGATAATATTGATAACATTACTGTGGGATCAATAACAGGTTTCCCTCTCCACGGTCCTCTCAGCCGGAGATAAACCAGAGCCGCTTCTCCTCTTCCTCCACAAGCAGGAGGATTACAAAGGAAATCAGGAATTCCTGAAGCTCAAACAGATCTGACAGTGAAACTTTTCAAACTTGTCACTTTGCGGACCTGGGCTGCAGAAATAGTGACGTACAGGTAGGGGCGGGAACATCTAGTGACGCAACCAGGAAATGCTCCGAAGGCTAGACTGTCCCATTTAACAAAAGTTGACGCGGCCTGCAGGGCGCACCGAAGTACACTCATTCGGTGAGACCGCAAAGGGCGGGTCCTTGAAGTGTGCAGACCCTGAATTGGGACACAGCCACTCTCTCAAACTCGTCTCTCTCCTCCGCTTCCGTGTTCTCCGATCCGGGTGTCCTGTAGTGAAAATCACTAGCGGAAATACGTCATCAACTGGCATTACGCACAGCTGGCGGGAAACACTTCTGTGTGATGAGCGCAGACTGAACGCTGTTGTTATCGAGGCTGCTGTACTGAAGCCATTTTATGTAATATTTTGTTCCTATTAACGGTCTGTCAGGACAATGGTTCAAATACTCATACGGTAAGAATGGTGAAATAACTGTATCCTCTCCTTTCTTGTACATTAGTATTAGGATTATATAAGGGGTTAAAGGCAGGCTAACGTTGGTTAAAGTTTATGTTGTCTGGGGGACGAATAATGACGTTAAAAAGGGTTATATTGTACTGTCTACTTTTAAACACCGACAGTGCTGTCTACGTTTTGGATGCTAATGTTTGAGTGGAGTTTGGTAGGACACTGTTGGCTCCATCTCCTACAGTTTTCAGAGCATAATATTATTTACTTTTACAATGAAGTTTTTTACAGTTGTCTGTACAACTGCTGGGGTGTATTTCTTCCTGTAGAGGCAGTGTGGATGGCAGCAGTGTTCCAGAATGGCTGCTGCTGGAGCTGCAGGGAGAGATGGTTCCCCGACACAACTCTGGCCTGGCAGGAAATGTGATGGGCGACCTGCTCTACACTAAAGAGGTAATCACTGGTTGTTTTCAAATGCAAACTAAGTTTAAGGGATACCATGTGGTCAAAAATAGCTAATTTAGTTTCCTGAAAGAACCTATTCAGTACATTGGGAAAAAATGATGTACATGCAAATTGAGGTGTTCCAACAAGGGTACCTCACGATTCGATTTCAATTATGGGAGCTTCGATTATAACGATTTTCGATTCGATTATTGGTACCACGATTCTTCGATTATTGCAATTTTTAATACTTTTTTCCATACAAGAATGATTTTGTCTTCATCTGTTGCTACATTTGTAAATAAATAGCCTATCAATTAACTCAGTTCCTCTAAAACTACACTCATTAAGTAAATAACAAGGTTTTTTGAACATTTGACTTGTATTTTTCAAAGACACAAAATATTAATTTTATGACTATGTAAACATTTGCACTTTGACCTACTTAACTTTGACCAGGGAAAGCTCCACTTGCACGAGAGCCCTCTCTATTGGCGGAAAACACTGAAAACAGTCAAGCCCTGGATTTAATGAGTTCATCAATTCAAGTAAACAAGATATGTACTTCCATCAGATTTATTTAATGGAAAATGGAAACTTATTCAGTCTGGAATATGGAACAAAAAAGCTGCCATATTCCAAGGGAACAAACTGCATTCTTCTGAACAAAAGTGCATAATTCAACTGAACTCATGGATTAAAGCAAAAAAAACATCTTTTGACTGAATGTTTTTTCGAGCTGTAGCAAAGTCATATTCCCAATTTGTAATTTGTGAAACATGTTACAGGCACGTTACTTGACACGTGCTAAAAGAATAAGATAAGATTTACAGTAGTGTTGTCACGATACCAAAATTATGACTTTGGTGCTATACCTGCCTAAATTATCTCGATACCGATACTGAAACGATACCATGGCGGAAAACTAAAACATCATCAAAAGTAATGGAATAAAATGTTGTGGAATGTGGAACTTAAAATGATTTATTTCTTTTTATTAATTAAAACACATAAACTTAAAAAGTCCAAATAAAAAAATATATTTTGTAAAATATGTTTCAATACAATATTGTTGTTGTTGTTGTTGTTATTATTTCAGTTTGATAGGTAACTTAGCTGCCAATGTGATTACAAGAATCTCTGTCTTCAAGAAGACAAGTGTCTTCTTGTTTTGTTCATTTGTATTGTTTGCTCTCACAGATTATTAAATAACCTGATTTTCCATTAAAAGCTCAGTGCTTGTAGTAGAAAAAAATTAACAGCACATTAACTACAATTTTATTTAGCATAAAAAATGAACATCAATGACATTAACTGTAAATCTGGCAATTCATAAAATAAGACTTTATTGAATACTTTATTTGTCCCACAAAGGGGAAATTTGCAATTTGCATTTCATTTGATAAAGTTCAAATTAGCCTGCAAACTACATTGGTGCATAAAGTACAACACAAAGGACCCAGACCTGGTGAAGGTCTTTGCTCGAATCAGACCATTTTCTAATAATATAAATTACAATATATATTATAAATTATTGACAAAAATGCACATGCTATGATTATATAACTAGTACTGATTGACTTAGTGGTGTTGTTGATCAGCATACTTGAGAACACCAGCGCATGTTCTGGTAAAGTTCATGTTCCCAGTGTGAACGTTGTGTTTGCATACAGAGATGTGTGGAACCACATCGGACTGTTAAACAGTTAGCTTTACCCCTGAATGCCTCGTGCAACTCTGATGGTGAAAATAGTTCGCTTGTCACAAAAAAAACAGTTGCTTGACTTCCATCCGGGGGCTATTTATGTTATCTATCGCTAACCTGCAGCTATTTGAACTCTTTGAACATGTCCGCATGTCTGTCACTAGATGTTCCGCCAAGTTGAATGTGTTGGCTCTCGTGGTCATTACGGATTTAAAGCATCGTTTACAGACGGGCTTTGTGGTGTCCGTGGGCTTGCCCTTACTGTCTTACAAGCCGAGGACGGTTGGCAGGAGCACTCATGCCACTTTCAGCCACGTCTGTCTCGCTCTGCGCTGTGACTGTCTGTCAACATGAAACCACGCCCACTCTGGCTGCAGGCAGTGAGGAAGCAGAGAGAAGCTGCACACCTACACACTGCCCTGCTGTCGCACAAAGTTCATAAAGTACCGATACTAATAAAACATGAAGAAGTATTGTTCTTAACAGCTGGGTACCGCGGTACCCTTCTAGTATCGGTTTACCGTGCAACACTAATTTACAGCCTCACCCCACACCATGTTCTCTAATGCAGACATCAAGTTTAAATATTTGACCAACAGTGTTTTACAGGAGGATGATCTGAACAGCTGTTCTATTCACACTTAAAATGTTTTTTTTCTTTTCAATGTAATTTTCAATCTATGAAATCAAACTGTGCCTTTTTTTTTGCCCCCCAAGCTTCTCTCAAGTTTTACTCTTTCAAATAATCAACCATCTACAGAACTTTTCAGTACGCTATTTTTCTACTATTTCTTCTTCTTCTCATCATCATTAATTAATATTATTATTATTATTATTAATAATGTTGTTAAAGTGAGCCTCTTATCGTTTAACATAAAAATACATCATACAAACAACAACTTTTGCAGCCTTGTCAGTCTGATGGCGAGTTATCACCTTTCTGTCATCACTAACATACTGTTATAATCAAAGAAGCTCTGAGGCTTTACATTTGTTCTATATGTTATAATACAAGATTTCAGCATTGAGCTACAATCAGGCTACATTCATGATTTTGTACAGTCAAACTAACCAAAAACTTCTTATTGATCATCATTATGACGTTTCAGGGCGTTCCTGTAACCATGGTAACTGACGGTGCCAGAGGGGAGGGACGCTGAAGCCGTTTACACAGATACACTGCAGACAAAGTCCAGACTATAGTTGTTATTTCACACATGTAGCACACAACAGGAGACTCTCCGTGTCAGACGAGTTCTCACGTGTTGACTAAACTCAAAAACTAATTGATAACGTAGCAGCGCGACGAGTCCTTGCTAGCTAAGCAGCTAAACTTTAGTGCTGCTCCGTGTTTACATCCCGCCCTGTGTGGGTCACTGCACTGTCATTGGTCAGACAGCACACACTGTTAACGATACCATTGGCTGCAGAGTGTGACAATCTGTCAATAAAAATCAGCCAACACTTGTTCTCCTCCGATCTACAATGATTCTATAAGTCGC
The DNA here is from genome assembly GCF_900880675.1 of Sparus aurata. NCBI lineage: Eukaryota > Metazoa > Chordata > Actinopteri > Spariformes > Sparidae > Sparus > Sparus aurata. Next base: position 36,119,452 of record NC_044194.1, read on the forward strand.
CTCTGTGAAGTTTGAATGACGGAAATCTGTCGTAGCGACGGAGAACTTTAATCCATGTGAACGTATTCAGTCAGGTGAGGTGAACACAACACAAACACAGTAGAGCAGAGTGGCACTCACACTCATCGGTGAGGGAGTTTGTAGCGCGGCTCCATGGTGCGCACCACTAACCGAAACTAACGTTACTGCTCCGTTTGTTGTGGTCCCACTCACTAAACAGTCCGGGCGGCGCGCGCTCTAAGGTTCCGGTTACGTTTTTTTTGTTCCGGTCTTGCGGCAAAGCATCGACATTAATTAATCGATGCCAAATCATCACGTGACGCATCGCAATGCATCGCCACATCAATGAATTGCACCCACCTCTACATGCAAACTACAGTGTGAAAAGTAGTCTGGTGCCTGTCATGAGCAGGACATGAAGTATCCAGAAACATAAGTGGCATTTTGCCAACAGGCTGTTCAGTTTTTATTGCCGTACACTTCGCCAGTTCCGAAAAGACTTCAACAGCGTAATCAGCTACAACTATGGGAAAGTGTAAATTTAAGTGTTGGCTTGAACAACCAGAATTCAGTTGGTTAAAAGTCGTACCTAATAATGAGTAGGAAGCGCAGTGTGCTTTGCAAGAGGACCTTCAACTTGAGCACAGTTGGTGTGGAAGCACTGGTGTCACACACAAAATCGGAAAAACAACAGTTAACTTCTAAATATGAACTGAACCAAGATGGACCAATTTGGTTCTCAAGCCGATATAGGAGGATTCTGTGGTCAGTGGTGTCAAAAGCTACACTCCAGCTCCAGATAGCGAGGCAAAGAGGATTGGTTTGAGTCAATGGAAAGATTATTGGTCACTTTAGTAAATGCTGTTTGGTGGAGGGGATTGATCTAAAGCTGGATTGAAAGGGTTCATGGAGGTTATTACCTCTCCATTAGAGAGATGATTGATAACCTGGTATGCAACCGTTCTCACAGATTTTGAAAAGGAAAGGGGATGAGTCTGTCATTTTTGAGGATTTCTGGATCAAAGGTTGTTTATTTGAGTAGAGGTTTAATAACAGTTTTTTTAGGCTGAGGGCACCACGTCATTGGAGAGTGATGTGTTGATGATGTTGAGCAGTGAGGGCAGGGAGAGGAGAGACAGCAGACAGGTTGAAGGTTTGGCAGTGTGAACCAAGTTGGTGAAGGCACTGAGTGAGACTGTTTCAAGCTTAGTTTGCTGTTCAACTGGGGAGCAGAGGAGGGGACGTTCAAAGGGGTGGAGTCCAGACATTGCTGAGAGAGCAAATCATCAATTTGATCTCTAACTGTGTCAATTTTATGGGTTATGCTTCTGTGTTGATATGCCTAGAGTAGTACATTTTTTTGAATGAGAGTGCACGTTTATATTTTAGTAGGCTGTTGTTCCAGGTAAGACAGAACACTCAAAGTTTAGTAAAACGCCACTTCAGCTCAAGATTTTGACAGTTCCTTCTGAGGATGGGTGTATGCTTTTTATGAAATGTTTTTAATTATTTATTTATTTTTATTTGCCTAAGAGGTTTGAGAGAGTCCAGGGTGCTCCACAGTGCTGTATTCAAATTATCTGTATGAGTGTCAAAGGGGCCATACAAGGGGGAGAAAAGTGTGAGAACATGCAGTTTGTGTCAGTGCAAAAGTTTAACTTTAAGAGTCAAACACAGAGGAGGGGTCAGTGTCCCTGATGACATCATCATTGCTAGCCACAGTGATGTACAGACCTCTGTTGTCTGGGGGAGTCAGCGGATGGATGTTGGGAGAACCCTCAACGTTGAGGTCAGGAGGGGGTAAACTGTGGTGGGTACGTTTGTTGTTGGAAACTGCTATGTTGTATTCTGAATTTGAGGTCTTTTTAGAGCAAGCGATGCCAGATCGCTGTAGGCCAGTTTCCCCTCTCCAAACATATGCAACAGCTGTTTGTGCATGCGCAAGTGGAAAATACACATTAAAGCTAAACTGAAACCAGCTCCAGAGGAGGAGAGGAGAGACCCTGACCTGGTGAAAAACTGGAACCTCTGAGTGCCAACAGAATAATCTGTCTAAGATGCATAGTGTGACTTTGAGGACACCAGGTGACTTGCTTTAATGAATTTCATTTGTTTATACGACATAGTCACACCACTATGTCACTCAGCTGGCCTGGGAACACCTTGGGATCCTCCCGGAAGAGCTGGAGGCAGTGTCCGGGGAGAGGGAAGTCTGGGTGTCCCTGCTCAGGCAGCTGCCCCCGCGACCCGGCTCCAGATAAGCGGACGATAATGGATGGATGGATGTTTATACGATGGATAACTTTTAAATATAATTTCCAAGAGGCTCTTCTTATCAGCTGACAGACCACAGGAAATACACTTGGCATACAATATTCCTCATACTAGCAGCTGTAGCAGCGTTTGAGCTGAACGTTTAAGTAGCCTACCCTTCTTTTGATGATTGCTTTCAATCATTATTGTTTATTATTATTAAAATAGTCAGTTGGGCACGTTACTTTAAAAAAGTAATTAATTATAGTTACTAGTTACTTCTTCCAAAAAGTAACTGAGTTAGTAATGGAATTACTCCACTATAAAAGTAACTAGTTACCAGGAAAAGTAACTATTGTGTTTCTTTTAATTATTCCCCCTTTTTGAGCTCAGCATTCATTTTAGCGTACTCTGCATCCATGTATTTAGAAAATGTCTTCCTGCATGGCGGACCGGATCCTGTTCTCCCCGATATTTTTGCCAGTGAGTGTTCTGAAGGAGTCTGAGTCAACTGTTGATAACAGGAGCATGTTCTCAACAACATACCTGCCTATCATTGCATTCACTTCAGTCTGTGTCAAGTTTTTGCGAAGCTGGAGCAGAAACATCCAGCTGTAGCTGCTCAGACAGCTCCGTGTCTTCCTGTGTTAGCGGAGCTCACACGCGGCTCCACGTCCAGGATGGCTGGCCCTACACCTGCGGTGAGGGAGGTTAGCTCCCCCGAGGCTAGCTCTTCCCCGCCGTTACCCGCCGGTGCCCGGAGCCGATGTGCTTCGGTCACGGATCGCCAGCTGTCTTCCAGGACAACCATCTCTACTTCTCGCCGCAAATTCCTGAAGGAAGCCGTTCTCCGACGCTCTGGAGGCGTGCGCCACCCGACATCACTGGCGGACTCTCTTCCTCCTGGGGCCGGGGCGGCCGACCCACTGCAACACCTATCCTGCCGGGCACAGTCACCGATCCTGCCATCAGCACACGCCCCAGACGCTGGATCACCACCATCCCTCCCGGCTCAACCTCATCCTCGCCCACTCTTTCCACCAACCACCCTGATCATTGGGAACTCCATTACACGAAATATCCGCTTTTTCAACGCCACCACCTGTTGTCTCCCCGGTGCCACAGTCCTGGATATCCTGGAAAAACTTCCTCGTTTGCTGCAGTCTCTCCCGTCCTCCATTACCCGACTAGTTATGCACGTAGGGACCAACGACATGGCTCGGGGTGCCTCTGAACTGACAAAACGTGCTTTTATCTCCCTCCTGGACTTCCTTCGCACTTGTGGAAAATCTGTTTTCCACAAGTGCAATTTCTGGCCCCATTCCCACATTTGGTCGCGGCGACGTGCGCTTCTCCAGATTATTACTGGGTTAGGGTTAGGGTCTGGTCCGGGCTATTTTTGGGCAAATTTAGGCAATTCTGAGCAACAAACAGGAGAATAGGAAGACAAGACAGTTGACAACAATGTTCACTTTGGACCACTTGAGGCTTGAACTCACAACTTCTGGAACCAAAGACTGTCATCTATCACTCTGAGATAATTGGCAAGTGGCATTATAACAGTGGCTTGACAAATTAATTAAGCCAATCACTGCTGTGCAGGCAGATTTGAAACCACTGTAAAAAATTCAGTTATCAAGACAAAAATCTGAAAATACACATATTGCAGCATGGAGATGTTGGTAATTTGTTTTTAAAAATGATTCATTTGCTCCATAAGTGAATAACTAATGTTTAAAAATGCATTGACTGCAATTATTCACATGAGAGCAGAATTCAAAATGTTCTCAAAAATTCAGTTTTTTAGGTAAAATTCTGATATTTGTCAAACATCATCTACCATGACTCTAAAAAATGTTCAATTTTTTCATGAACATTGAAGATTTATTTATCTATCTATTTATTTGCAGGTAGGCTATATGTTTACAGTAGTGTTCACAGTCAAACATTTTCATGCACTGGAGGCAAAAATTGTGGGAGGTCTTCATACGTTTTACAGTTTAAAAAAAAAACAGAGTGACTTCATAATTTTTAATAGGTTTAAATGTACAAAAGTTTCTTTAGTACTGGGGCTACAGTTTGATGAAAGTGTGAAGTTCTAGCAGGTTGATTTGTTATGAATTTTCAAAGTTTTAACTTTAGACGCTTGCTGTAGCGCCACCATCAGGACTATTGGCTTGGGTTTACAGCTGAAGTAATCTGGCATGAGACTGGACCTTTATGCAAAATTCAGTTAGCTTTCACCAATGGTCCAGTCCAAGCTATTTGTTTTTATTTAATTTAGAGGCTTGCTGTGATGCCACCATCAGGACGATTGTCTTGTGTTTCATATTGAGGACATCTGACATTTTGATCTGTCATCATCCTCATCATCACCATCATCACCCTTGCTGGGTCTCGAACACACAACCCTTGACACCAAGAACCAGCTCCTAACTCGCTGAGCTAATTGGCTGGATGTGAGACCAGCTGTGTAGCTGCATTTGTCGACTCAGGGACTCACTGTCCAGGCAGCTGTTGTCAAGGAAGATTTCAAAAATGGTCAAAATGTCAGAAATTCTTTTACCTAAACAAAAATCTGATAAT
>NC_044194.1:36129290-36159290 GCF_900880675.1 Sparus aurata
AAAAAAAAAAAAAAAAAAAAACTGCCTTAGCTGATACAAAGATGCATCTATATATAAAGTTCTGTAAAAGGTTAATAGAAACTTTTCATTTTTTCAGAATTGGAGAGATTTTGACCTTATTCGTCTGATTTGGAAGGTTTATCAACACAAAAACGCGTGGTAAGTGGGATGTGAGGATTTGGATGTGAAGTCGCAACAGTATCAATATCTGTCAGATCAATAATAGAAACTATTGTCTTGTATTTCTTTCCTTTGTGTTTGACTATTAATGTATTCTATTTATTGAGTTTGTAGTTTGAGATCGACAGGTCTGCTCACATCATTTATAAACAGAAAACTAATAATGATTAGCTGATGCCAATATGATACATGTGTCGAGCTGTGATAGGCTGCAAAGTCATAATTAATGATCACTGAAGACTGTGTACAAACTGCTCGTGTGTTGGTCAGTATTTAAATCAATCGGCATCAAATCTAACAGGTGTTTCTGTGACTTCCTGTACAGACTGAAGGCAGGAAACTGTCCGACTTGATCGCAGCTTTTCAGCCACCCCCCTGCTGCTGCTGCTGCTGCTGCCTGATCTCATATACTTTCCAGCCAAGGTCCAGACATTTTACTTAGCTTTTACCTTTGTTGCTTGGCCCCTCAGTATCTTCATGATTGTGTAACATCCTGCCTGATGACATTACTTGTTTTTTTCAAATGTTTCCCTTAATAAGAGGGACTGTTGGACTGTACCCTCCCTGCTGTCTTATTTCTGTTCAACGAACACAAAACAAAGCTGAGCTGCAGAATCCCAGCAACAGATATGTCACTAAATGTTTATGCTCTGATTCTCTGGTCCAATTAATTCTTGAAAATGTATTTGTTTTTACATAAACACACAATACGGTGAACAAAAATATAAATCAGAATATTGAAAGAGACGGCATGAGCAGCCATTTAAAATCAGGAAGACATTCTCTACATCATATGAATGGGTGACTAAAACAGGAAGCATTTTTACTGAATTAGGAAAATTCCAATATCCTGTGATGCCCAAAGACGGACGCTGTTTGAACTTTCAAGTTTAAACATAAACACTCTGCTCAAACTACAAAATAAAAACACGTATATGGCACATAGAGGAACTTAATCTGTCTGATCTTAAATCATATTACATTTAAAAACATGAAAAAACGAGTGAAAGCAAAGCTCTTGAGTCTGTCACCTCAGAAGAAATGTCTTTGGTCTTCAGTCTTCACATTGTTATTGATGCAATGAATGAACAAACGTCAAATGTCCAAAAGTTGGTGAATGTAAACTGAACTGGACCGTTGCGTACAATAATAACTTACTGTTTAAGAACACCAAATATCTTGCCGTATTTCATGTTCAGAAGTATTGGATTGTCTGTTCACATAATTATAGACAAGACAACTTCTCATATTCTCTGCATTTCCTGAATATTTGTTACGCTCAGCAGTTGTCTTTAGTCATAATATGAACGTGTTTATAGGATAAGTTTAGATGCCTGTATGTGCATCAAAAAAGTTTTAAGTTTCTGTATTTGTTCCGCCTGTCCATACTGGCTACGTAGTTATACCCCCGCATGGGACCACACTTGATGGAAGCCAGAAGTATCCTGTTGCTCTTACTCAAAAAGTGCATATCCAAAAATTTTTTATTTTTTATTTTTTCCCATACTGGCAAATCTCCTTAATCTGCGGAAGCCTCCAAGACTGTTCAGACCAGGTGTCAACATGCGTCCTGTTTTAACAATTCTAACCACTGAACTAGTGAGAACACTTTGTCCAGACCTGCCCACTGTTGCCTGTCGAGAAATCCCCAGACTCCCTTAAAAAGTGGTTTCATAAAGTTAGGGGAAACATCATAAGTTTTATGAAACACTTTTGAGACAAACTCTTAATTATTTGGGCCTCATGTAAACAGCAAACAAAAACTGTCCACTTGCTATGTGAGCATTGTATTCCAATTGACTTGTAAAAATCAGAACGTATGCCTTTAGGTGTGTTGAGACAGAGCACAAACTTTTCAAAACATTTTCACATGAATTTTGCTGGACTGTTTTTGCAGTCCATGTTGAGAGTTCACAAATAGAGACCGACGCTTTGTTGCTAAAGTAACTGCTGTTAAATGTAAGGTTAGCTGATTAACAGGCCAGCTAGGTATGCTGTCCTATTTTCTGACCTTAAACCGACCTCGATCCTCTTGGAGGCTGTGTTATGTCCCAGTTCAGCCATGTGCAATGGGAAGTGCCAGTCCGGGAACAGGCGGCACTGACAACAAATAGCACTACATTAGCCCTTTCATGGGAACTTTAAGGTAATTAACACATCACATAAAAGGAAAAACTAGTATCGACTATAACCACAGCATATAAAAATAATGTCCTATATGATTCCAAACTATAAAGGGGTCATAAAGAGCCCACAGAAATAAACTTTGAGCTCTATGGCAGGACAACAATCTTCTTTTCCAGCTTCTGTTCAGGGAAGATGAACCTCTTCATCACATCATCAAGCTCCTCCAGAGCCAGCTGGGCATGGAGCACTGCAACTTCATCTGGGTCTGAGCGAACAACCCACTTCAGAGCTCGGTACAGGTCCAACAAAACATCACAGAGAACCTGGAGAAGTCATAGGAGAGTGAAACAACAAACTTTAGTCTGGTCTGTATGATGGATGTTCATGAGAGTTTGTTCCTTTCACCTTTTTCATCCAATGTTTGTCAGGTAGATGAGAGATGAGACTGTACTCTGGAGACACTGACGACAAGTCTTTGCTGATTAATATACACTACAGTGTTTTAACCTGGAGCCTGGACATAATGCAAATGTATTTTTGAATCATCTGTAAACCAAATCAAAGGACAGCAATTAACAGTGAACTAATTATTTTAAGTACTGTCTGTGTTCCATGCTATGATCAATATGCTACCTTCATTGTCTTCCAAAAAAATGTCAAAGACAGAACAGAATTCATACTGTTGGCACTTGGATAACAGAATCTTTCATTTGAATAAACAAAGCCAGATGCTTCCTCTTGCCCTCTGATTTTAGGTCACAAGATAGAGGATAAAAGACAATCGAGATCTGCCATCATCAAGGATGCTCCGATCAAGTGAGGTGAAGACAAGCTTGGGACGAGAAACCACAGGTTCACCATAGATCCATTTTTTTTTAATGACCGCAACAATTATATATATATATATATATATATATATATATATATAAAAACACACCTTTTTTTGACATATATATATATATATAGTCAAAAAAAGGTGTGTTTTTATTTTTATATATGTATATATATATATGTATAATATATATATATATATATATATATATATATATATATATGGTTTCCTATGAACCATTGTTCATGGTTCATAGGAGCAGGATTCTCAAACCACACCACCAGCACATCTGGGACCCTCGCAAGTTAAAATGAACGCCAGTTAACCTGTCACACTGGTCGAGGCCATTAAGCTAACTGGAGCTGTTTACAACGTTACAGAGAGCGAGGCTTGAGATCAGGAATCGTTTGCTTTTGTCTGGCTCTCCGATTTGACCAATCATGCTCTTGACTGAGGTTAGGACCTCCTACCTCCTCATTTACATATGGACACAGAAATACAGAAATAAATATATGTAGGTGAACAGAAATACAGAAATACAGAGATAAATAAATGTAGGTGAACAGAAATACAGAAATAAATACATGTAGGTGAACAGAAATGTATAAATAAATAAATAAAAAGCATTTATTCTTTTATTTATACTTTTATTTATTTATTTATACATTTATTTCAGCATTTATTTATTCATTTATTTATGCATGTATTTATTTATGCATTTATTTATTTCAGCATTTATTTATTTATTTATGTATTTATTTATGCATTTATTTATTTATTTATTTATACTTATGTCAGGTTTGGTCCTCCATACCGGAGACGCGCAGACAACAAAGTGGAATCAGATCTGTGGATGTTCGTGTGTAGCTAGCCCACCTCCCGAGGCGACGGACCGGAAGCATCGGCACGTCCCAAACCGGACCTAGGGTAAATAATGTCCGCCACGCTTTTTCGTGAACATCGCCGTCACGTTTGCTTTGTTTCTGGTGCAGGAAGAAACGGTAAAAACAGCCTTTTGTCACGAAAGTGTCCAAGCAGCAAGTTTGGTTGTTGAGGAACAGGAAGTTGTGGGAGGGACCTAGGCGGATGATTGACATGCAACGACGGTCGGTGTGTGTGAGAGTTGAGAGATTTGTGACATTTAGTGGCAAGTGTATTTAAAACATCATGGCTTCCCACACTTGAAAAGGGAAGGACTTGACCAGACTCAGGATTTCACTCAGTCTTCAATTTATTCAAGGAAGTTCATGGAAGGTGAAAAACCTTTAAACATACAAAAAATAAAACAATGCAAATTAAGTTCATTACTTTTCATTAAATACAGTAAAGTACATTTTAAATCGGGCAAAAGGTAAGTATATTAAAACATATTCTTCCATTATTTAATCAAACAAGGCAGATAGGCAAATTCTGTGTAAATTTAGCATTGAATAAACAGAAAACCAGTTCTACTTTTGGAACCATTTACTTTCAAATTAACTTGGTTTTACCTTGTGTTTTCAACCAAATCATTATATACAAATTGTATACATAACATGTATTTTTTCTCATAATTTTAATGTAAATGAAATCAAGCATTTCAAACGATTTTACTGTAGATGAATTAGTATGATGCTTTCTGAACAGAAATATTCTTAATCTTCTTACACAAACTAAACATTACTCCTTGTATTTCAACAGGCAAAATTCGGCACTCTAATCAATACTTACAGGCTCAATCAATGTATGGGACTTATATGTATGAATTAATGAATGCGTGTAACTTTAACCAAAGATACCCAAATAGTCTAAACAGCTCGATAAGCAAACAAACATTTAAGCCAACTACCCTGGCAGCCTATCAGTTTATTAGCAGGCAGCACATTTATCTTAACAGACATTTTGTTTGTTCAGACACAGACTACCACACAGCCAGCGATCACATTTCAGCCCAGTAAAAAGACGTGAGCTTACCGGTAGCCTCTTTGATCTTTTCCTTTTCCCATGCGTTTTAATTCCGTGATACTTTAGCGATTCTTCTTTTCCTCTGCTGCCGTCAGCTGCGTTGCAAAACCACTGAACAAACTCACGTTGCTTCAATAGTTCTGGAGTTTCTGGCGTGTGTTGTTAATTAGTCCAACTGCGTTCACCTGTTGAATTGCGCTGCGGAGCTGCACGCTCGCTGTTACGCGCACGCAGTGGCAAGACTGTCCTCACATGCACCCGCTCGCAGGCAAACCTCCCAGCAGATCGCCGCAACACCTCCCACTCGATCTTTGCGTGGTGCGACACGGAAAGATCGCACCTCTCAGGCGAGCTGGTGCCTGTCGATTTGATCCTCTGCAGGAATGAGGACAATGAGGCGCCGCACATCTCGATGCAGTATGGTACCTTGGAGATCCTTCGCCCTAGGCCTGGACTCTTTGGCGACAGGTTTCTTTCTTCCAGCCAGACAGAGTTGTACATCTTGCGGATGTCACCAAGGGCAGCAAAAACACCAGCTCGGAACCTCAGCAGGACAGCTCTGATTGGATTCAGGACGTCAGGACCTTTGATCAGTATGTCGTTCAAGCTCAGGCCTCTGTACTTCTGGCTGCTGTTCCATACTAGCCTCACTGGGTTGGAGACTGAATGTGGATTTGGAGCGATCAGGTGACTTATGTACCACACTGGCCCGGTCCAGCTCTGCAGAACTTCTTTGGACAGCTTCACGGCAGCCTTGCGAATAACCATTTCATGGACTTGTGAAGCGTAGGCCATCTTCCACTCTGGTTCCTTTGCCAGCTGCCTCTCAGTTCTGTGGAATGTGGCTTCAACCGCTCTCTTGTTGTTAGGTAAAGATGCTGGATCTTCTGCCCATGGATACTTGGCGTGCCAGTGTGGTTCAGGGCTGTGGTGGTCTCCGTTCACATACGTCAAGCCATCTCTCACCATCTCCATCTCTTTTTCTTCAGCCAGCGTCATTTCTTTACCTCCGGGTTGGCAATTCCCACAACGACATCCTCCACATCTCGGCTCACAAGCGGCCCCAATGCTTTCCCATTTCCACCACTTAAGAAAGTCTTTGCTGCTAGTGGCTGTATTGGACTGGGTGCTGGGATGGTAGTGCGACTGGCAGGAAACTGGATCTTTACAGGTGAGTTCAGTGTATTTGACTGCTGCTGTTCTCATGGATCTTGCGAAGTGCGTCTTTGATGTGTGGGCCATTAAGGTGACTTCTTCAAAGAGGTCCGGGTGTGTGCCTCCAATGGTCTTGCCGAGCGGGCCGTCCCAGAGCACCAGGTCACCGACGGAACAAACTTTCTGGGGTACCAGCTGCCCTTCTTTGTGGCTGATCAGGAGTTGTATTTCCCTTGGTCTTGCAAGATCTTTGAGGGAAACATCCGGGAAGATCTTCTGCAACTTGACGGCTGGAACATGTCTGTGAACTTCTGCAATTTTATCAAGTCCATAGCAGATCAGTTGATGTGACTTGAGGGTCCCTCTTGGAGTGCTGACATGTATCCTGAGGAGGTAGCGCTTGGTTGCGACCGACACCTTCATCCCTCCAACGCCGTAAACAACCAGTGTCACGTCTTCGCTTCTCAGGTTCAACTTGCTTGCAGCTTTGTGCGTTATGTAGTTCGTGTCTGATGCCAGGTCAATTAGGGTCCCAATTCTTTGACCATCGTTAGCAGTGACGTCAAGGAGCATTAGGATCACTGGGTACTCGTTTAAGCAGTTTTCCTCCAGAAGGCCTCTCTCAGCTGCGCTAGAGTTGTATGCCCTGGATGCTACGTTACAGAAGGCGTCTTGACACTGCTGCGCCAGCTTCGGTGTAAGTTTGGAGAGGAACTTTTCCTGGGTTTCGGTGTATCTTTTGCCCTCAGCTCTCACTGGACTGGGTTTGGATGTTGGCTGGGATTTGGCAACTGGACAGAGAAGATAGTGGTGTTGGTCTTTGCACTCAGGATTCTGGCACAGGTAAGTAATTTTCTTGCAATATTCGCCGCTGTGGACTTCGAGGCATCTCTTGCAGGCACCAAGTTGCTGTGCTGCGTCCCTCTTCTCCGATGGCTTTAGGTTGACCTTAAACTTTCTGCAGAAATATAATTTCTTTCTGTGCTTTGGGTCACCACAAATAATGCAGCCTACCAATTCACTGCTGGACTTGGTTGTTTTTGTTCTGGCGTACTTTACAAACTTGGTCTTCTCCTTGGCGGGTTCGACGATATCTTTCAGCTGATCTAGCTGTTCGTATATGGATTTTTGTGATTTCAAGTATGTGATAAGCTTGTCGAAGCGGTTGTGGCGGTCAACAGCATTTCCCTCAACAGCAGCATAGGTGAGCCAGTCTTTCTTTAGAGTTTCTGGGAGCTTGCCCTCGATGGATTTAGTCACTATTGGGTTCTTTATGGCATCTGCATTATCCAGTTCACTTAAATCATAAAGGGCCTTTTCCACAATCTGGATGAGCTCTATGACTTTTCTTGGCTGGCCGCTCCTGACTGGCGGAGTTGCTTGAAGCTCTTCAACGATCTCGAGAGCGATGGTGGCTTGGTTCCCAAACCGGTTCTCAAGAACTCGGATGATCTCGTCTGATGAGTTGTATGTTGACAGGCATAGCTCTCTTGCTACCTTCTCATCGAGGCTATCGAGTAGTTGAAATTTCTTCACCTCTTTGGAGCCGGTCGGTTCACCTTGTTTCTGTAGAGCCTCCCATTCTTGCCTCCACCTGTAGTAGCCTCGTTGGTTACCAGCAAACTTTGGTAGGGCTGTGGCTTTTAGCTTTATTGCTGCCACTGCACGGCGGCCTGGGGGTTCTTCTTCAGTGTCCGTTTTTATCATTGCTGCTTTGATGAAGGCAGCCTTCCGCGACACCAGCTGGGGAAGGTGCACCTCAAGCTCTCTTAGGCGGCCATTAAAGTCTCTTTGCACAGCGGGCGGAGCCCAGCGGTTCCAGTTTTGGTGCGCTTCTTTTGCCTTGAGCACGAACTTCTCTAAATGGGTCAGCATAAACTCATATGCTTCTAGAGTTACGTCTAGCTGGGTGGAGGAGACATTCTTGCACTCACTCTCTGCAATATGTAGAGCTAGGGACAGTTCTTTTTCTCCATATACATCCCAGAGTGTCTCTTGAATTAGGAGTCTAACTTCTTTAGTCTTTTGCTCACAATACTTCTCCGTCTTTTCTAGGTCGGCTTTCAGTAGGTCGCCCAGCTCCTCTGCAGTAGCTGCGTCGGACTCTGCCATGTAAGCGGCCTCCATTTCTTCATTTGCTTCCATGACTCTGGAACTCTCTAATGTAAGCTTCTTGAAGTTTTCTTTTAACTCTTCTATGGACATCTCTGTGTGGGTCCTCGTAATGCTATTGGCAAGACGGGAGAAGAGTCTCTTGGCTGTGGTCCTCTCTACTTTCAAATCATCTAGTGACTTTGCCATTTTGTTTTCTTCAACTGACGGACAGCAGGCTTTATCCTCCAGGCCCAGGTGGAGTCTTCCCTCTTGGTTGTGGCCACAAGTGGAGTCTTTGCTATTCACTGGTAACAGGCGGTTTTTCACTGGCAAGTGTATTTAAAACATCATGGCTTCCCACACTTGAAAAGGGAAGGACTTGACCAGACTCAGGATTTCACTCAGTCTTCAATTTATTCAAGGAAGTTCATGGAAGGTGAAAAACCTTTAAACATACAAAAAATAAAACAATGCAAATTAAGTTCATTACTTTTCATTAAATACAGTAAAGTACATTTTAAATCGGGCAAAAGGTAAGTATATTAAAACATATTCTTCCATTATTTAATCAAACAAGGCAGATCTGGCAAATCAAGGCAAATTCTGTGTAAATTTAGCATTGAATAAACAGAAAACCAGTTCTACTTTTGGAACCATTTACTTTCAAATTAACTTGGTTTTACCTTGTGTTTTCAACCAAATCATTATATACAAATTGTACACATAACATGTATTTTTTCTCATAATTTTAATGTAAATGAAATCAAGCATTTCAAACGATTTTACTGTAGATGAATTAGTATGATGCTTTCTGAACAGAAATATTCTTAATCTTCTTACACAAACTAAACATTACTCCTTGTATTTCAACAGGCAAAATTCGGCACTCTAATCAATACTTACAGGCTCAATCAATGTATGGGACTTATATGTATGAATTAATGAATGCGTGTAACTTTAACCAAAGATACCCAAATAGTCTAAACAGCTCGATAAGCAAACAAACATTTAAGCCAACTACCCTGGCAGCCTATCAGTTTATTAGCAGGCAGCACATTTATCTTAACAGACATTTTGTTTGTTCAGACACAGACTACCACACAGCCAGCGATCACATTTCAGCCCAGTAAAAAGACGTGAGCTTACCGGTAGCCTCTTTGATGTTTTCCTTTTCCCATGCGTTTTAATTCCGTGATACTTTAGCGATTCTTCTTTTCCTCTGCTGCCGTCAGCTGCGTTGCAAAACCACTGAACAAACTCACGTTGCTTCAATAGTTCTGGAGTTTCTGGCGTGTGTTGTTAATTAGTCCAACTGCGTTCACCTGTTGAATTGCGCTGCGGAGCTGCACGCTCGCTGTTACGCGCACGCAGTGGCAAGACTGTCCTCACATGCACCCGCTCGCAGGCAAACCTCCCAGCAGATCGCCGCAACATTTAGCGTGTTTGGAGTGTGTAGTTAGTGTGTTATGTAGTGTTTGGTGTAGTGTGTTTAGTGAGTAGTGGAGTCGTTTTTTTGTTTAATGAGGAGAAGCTGAATGTGGAGCAGGCAGTGCAGCTCTTCATTCAGCTGGAAGGAGCACCTGAGCATTGCCTGCATTTAAATGTAAATAGTTACGTATAACTTTGTAAATGTTTTAAATGTATGCACACATTTAGATAAACAACAGTTTTCTACTCGGATTTCATGTTTTTTGTGATTTTAGGTCCATTGTGTTAATACAGTATGTCAAAATAAAAAAAATAACTGTACAGTCACACATGTGAGGTTGTGCTGAAAATAATGACACCAAGTAAATAGCTTTTATGGTGAAATATAATGGCAAAATCAAAAATAGTCAAAAACAGCCAATTATACCCTGGAATATCAGATTTCACAACAAACCTAAATATCCCTGACGTCCCACCTTCAAACACAGCCTCATTTGGCCATCCATGAAAAGCTCCTTAACCTCCCACTTTTTTATAGGAGTACACTTTTCTTACGGGCACTGCACTAGTATATATAAAAACACACCTTTTTTTGACTAACCCACCAAAGCAAAATCTTTGATTCAACTATTCCTTTTTTACCCCTTTCTGTCTGCGTTGCTGCAAAAGTTGTGTCACATTTCCAGTTCATTGGGATTTATAAAAGGGTAACTGGCATGGGATGTGCATACACACTATGTTATGAATCAGAATACTTTTGTCTGTAAGCACCTTTTGTGTTTCATCCTTACGCCACCTTTTGACATGAATCCTACGCTCAGTTTTATCAATAAGGCCCCTGGCCATTGAGTACATTTCATCATTTCATGCATTTCATTCATGAGTTGTGAGTACATGTGGGTGTACCTGGGTAGTTCTGTTGCTGAGGCCTCGGAGCAGCAGGGTGATAACATGGACAGCAGCTCTCCTCACCTCTGCCTCTTTCTCTGTCTTTATCAGAGCAGTCAGACAGGAGCTCAGCTGCACGCACACACACACAGAAAATGTGAGGATATAGTTAAAAAGGTAAGAAATACAGTTAGTGATCTTCTCTAGGTACTAAATACAGCATGATCTGCAGGTGTTCTGGATTATATGTGACATACAGTTGTGTTTAGAATAATAGCAGTGTGACATTTACTGTATAAACTGAAAAATGCTTGAAGATTTAGCTTCCCTCTGAATCATTGAAGTAATATTTAGTTGTATAACCACAGTTTTTGAGAACTGCTTCACATCTGTGTTGCATGTATTCGACCAATTTCAGGTGTTCCAGCCCAGGACGATTGGACTACATTCCACAATTCCTCTGCATTTCTTGGTTTGGCCTGAGAAGCAGCGTTTCTTATGTCACCCACAAGTTTTCTATTGGATTAAGGTCTGGGGATTGGGCTTGCCACTCCATAATGTTAATCTTGTTGGTCTTGAACCAAGATGCAGCTCGCTTACTGATGTGTTTGGGATCGTTGTTTTGTTTAAACACCCATTTCAAAGGGCATTTCCTCTTCAGTGTAAGGCAACATCACCTCTTTTTTGATGGTATTTTGATGTATTCAAACTGATCCATGATCCCTGGTATGTTGGACTGCTATTATTTTGAACACAACTGTATTTGTCAAAAAAACACAGATCGACTGATTAACTCTGTTAATTCTCTCGCATAAACACATGCAAACTTTTGGGGAGAAAAATGTAAAAGTGAGC
Source organism: Sparus aurata (assembly GCF_900880675.1). Classification (NCBI taxonomy): domain Eukaryota; kingdom Metazoa; phylum Chordata; class Actinopteri; order Spariformes; family Sparidae; genus Sparus; species Sparus aurata. Next base: position 36,140,794 of record NC_044194.1, read on the forward strand.
TGGTTTGTGAATAAGCAGTCCTGTTCCTCCAGCTGACTTTGCTGCTTGTTCATGGCTTTTATTTGAGCCTCTGACAACTGCGCCAGCATGGCAGGTTCATGCAAAACCTCACTTCTTGAGCCAGTGGTCCTAGGGCAAAGTCCAGTCTCTGACAGAGCTCCCCCAGGTTGGACAGACTGCTGGCCCTGATGCTTTGGTCTAAGTCCCTGGTTCCTTGCAAGAAGACGGCAACCAAAGGACGGCCGAAATGAGGTGCAAGTTCCCCTGGAGGAAAAGGAGGGGAGGAAGAACAGGCAGCCAGGTGAGATGTATAAGATGCATTAAAAGTCAGACTGAATAAATATGATGTCAGCTCTGTGGCACCCTAGCTGACACTGCTCTCCATATGCATCAAGCTAGAATGACTCCGTTTTGGCAAAAACCCAGAGCCCCCTAACCCAGAGGCAGGGAAAAGTGGCTCAGGAGGAGAAATATAACTCAAGAAGAGCAACAGCTGGCTGCTCAGGACGGACTGCAACAGTCGCAGGGGGATGTGTGTTAACAGGGGCAACCACATGTCACATGCCCTCACTGCCGCTAAGCAGACAAACCAGACATGATGCACAAGTATGATCGCTTCTAAATAGTCTTTTTTGACAGGTTCTTTATTTGGCAAATTGCATTATTTCGAAAAAATTCTGTCATCACTGTTATAGCATCTTCTCACAAACAGTCATGCTGCTGGTTTAAACATGTAGAAAATGTTCAGCTACATTTTCTAACCTTTACCCCGGGATACCGTATTACAGTGGGGCAAAAAAGTATTTAGTCAGCCACCAATTGTGCAAGTTCTCCCACTCAAAAAAGATGAGAGAGGCCTGTAATTTTCATCATAGGTATACCTCAACTATGAGAGACAAAATGAGAAAAAAAACATTTAAAAAAAAAATCCAGAAAATCACATTGTCTGATTTTTAAAGAATTTATTTGCAAATTATGGTGGAAAATAAGTATTTGGTCAATAACAAAAGTTCATCTCGATACTTTGTTATATACCCTTTGTTGGCAATGACAGAGGTCAAACGTTTTCTGTAAGTCTTCACAAGGTTTTCACACACTGTTGCTGGTATTTTGGCCCATTCCTCCATGCAGATCTCCTCTAGAGCAGTGATGTTTTAATGCTGTTGCTGGGCAACACAGACTTTCAACTCCCTCCAAAGATTTTCTATGGGGTTGAGATCTGGAGACTGGCTAGGCCACTCCAGGACCTTGAAATGCTTCTTACGAAGCCACTCCTTCGTTGCCCGGGCTGCGTGTTTGGGATCATTGTCATGCTGAAAGACCCAGCCATGTTTCATCTTCAATGCCCTTGCTGATGGAAGGAGGTTTTCACTCAAAATCTCACGATACATGGTCCCCATTCATTCTCTCCTTTACACGGATCAGTCGTCCTGGTCCCTTTGCAGAAAAACAGCCCAAAGCATGATGTTTCCACCGCCATGCTTCACAGTAGGTATGGTGTTCTTTGGATGCAACTCAGCATTCTTTCTCCTCCAAACACGACAAGTTGAGTTTTTACCAAAAAGTTCTATTTTGGTTTCATCTGACCATATGACATTCTCCCAATCCTCTTCTGGATCATCCAAATGCTCTCTAGCAAACTTCAGACAGGCCTGGACATGTACTGGCTTAAGCAGGGAGACACGTCTGGCACTGCAGGATTTGAGTCCCTGACGGCGTAGTGTGTTACTGATGGTAGCCTTTGTTACTTTGGTCCAAGCTCTCTGCAGGTCATTCACTAGGTCCCCCCGTGTGGTTCTGGGATTTTTGCTCACCGTTCTTGTGATCATTTTGACCCCATGGGGTGAGATCTTGTGTGGAGCCCCAGATCGAGGGAGATTATCAGTGGTCTTGTATGTCTTCCATTTTCTAATAATTGCTCCCACAGTTGATTTCTTCACACCAAGCTGCTTACCTATTGCAGATTCAGTCTTCCCAGCCTGGTGCAGGTCTACAATTTTGTTTCTGGTGTCCTTTGACAGCTCTCTGGTCTTGGCCATAGTGGAGTTTGGAGTGTGACTGTTTGAGGTTGTGGACAGGTGTCTTTTATACTGATAACGAGTTCAAACAGGTGCCATTAATACAGGTAACGAGTGGAGGCCAGAGGAGCTCTTAAATAAGTTACAGGTCTGTGAGAGCCAGAAATCTTGCTTGTTTGTAGATGACCAATTACTTATTTTACAGAGGAATTTACCAATTAATTCATTAAAAATCCTACAATGTGATTTCCTGGATTCTTTCCCCCCCATTCTGTCTCTCATAGTTGAAGTGTACCTATGATGAAAATTACAGGCCTCTCTCATCTTTTTAAGTGGGAGAACTTGCACAATTGGTGGCTGACTAAATACTTTTTTGGCCCACTGTATGTACCAACCCTAGTGTGTGTGTGTGTGTGTGTGTGTGTGTTGGGGTGGGGTGGGTTATTCTTGTTGGTGAGAGAAAAAGATTTCTGACAGCAGCACAGATATTAGGCAAGGAGCTTGAAATGTTTACAACCATTTAAATCCACATCTTGACACAATGCAGGCATCCTCTGTTTAACAAGCTATGTGTGGGTGACACTGTTACACAGGCGCACATGCAAATAACACAGCCATCTTCTGACTACAGCTGCTCCTGCCAAGCAGCAGGGAGGGAAGCCAGAAGCCTACATGGAGGGAAGACAAGCAGCTGACTGGCTGCTGGTAGTAAGATTTGCTTGACCTATTCTAATTCTCTGTTTCTCTAATTTGAATTTGCTGAGAGAAATGCTGGACCCCAACAAATAATATTGTTCAAGTTCAAGTTCAAAAAGTGCAGGCTCAGAGACATCCAAAGTTATATTTCCTGGTTTCTTTTCATTTACTCTCAGTAATCTCAACTTTGAACGATGCAACCATAGTCTGTTCAAGGTTCCTCCATCATATTCTATTGTGTTGCTGTACAAGGCTCCATTTACACCTGGTCCACCACCAAACCTCTCTGTCTTCGTGTAATGTCTTGTCGTCGAAGTCTAGTTTGTGTTGTGTTGTTGTCATGTCTTTAAATCAGGGCATAAATGTTTGAATATAAAGTCGTTGTTTGTGGTTTCTGTACATGTTATAGTTCGGTCACTGAGCGCATTCCGATTTTGTTAATGCTTTACTTAAATCACTATTAATTATTCATATCAATAGTAGGTTAGTAGTATACAGCTGTTTAAAATAATGAGATATATATTTTGTTAAGCACTGGTACTGCCAATATGCAAGTTACTGCAGGTATTGGATTTGGGGTGGAAAAAAGACACCTCTACCCAGGAGGTGGCACAGATTCTTGTCCAGGTCTCTGTCATCTCTCTCTCACTCCTGGCTGGTGTGCCTGTCCCATGTGACCTCTACAGCTCATCCAGATTGCAGTATTAGCAAGGTCTTCAACCTATCCAAGTTCTCCTATACTACACCCGTCCTTTGCACCTTGCACTGATGCAAGCACTGGCACTTGCCACTTGTCTACTGTAGTGTGAATAGCTCAGGAACAGCCTGCATTCAGGACATCAAACGATACCCCCCACTAGACTTTGCTACTGCTATCACTTTGTGACTCTCGTACCAAAAGGGAGACCAAAACAAAGATAGAATGAGACACAGGAAGGGTTGGTCTCGCCTTACTCAATCTCTCTTAGTACACAAATATAAAAATGTGTTCTTCTGTGAGTGAGTGAGTGAGTGAGTAGACAAAGTCAGAAAAAAAATGTAATGCAACATTAAACATTTATTTAAGGCTGCCAATAAATGAAAGCATTTACATACTCTGACATATACCCTGTATGTAAAGAAAGTGGAGCCCGGGAAAGATGCTTTATGCTGAGTGCTGTGCACTGACCCCCTGGACTAACACAGGCTAAAATGGCAGCGTATGGTCTCTGGTAGGTGGAACGCATCGTAGTAAATGGGCCATTAATGATTAAGCAAACAACCCTTTTATTTTATATTCATATTTGGACAAATCTGGATTTGCTGTTCCCCCCTGCTTAGTCATGTTAAGTGAGGCCACTGTGGCTCAGGGGTAGAGAAGTGTCTTGTTATCGCAAGGCTGCGGGTTCGATTCCCCTAGTTTGCATGTTGAAGTGCCCTTGGTCAAGAGACTGAACCCCAAACTGCTCCTGATGTGCTGGTCGGCAGCTTGCATGGCAGCAACCGACACCGGCATATGAATGTATGAATTACTGTAAGTCGCATTGGACAAAAGCATCTGCTAAATGCCCTAAATGTAAATGTAAGTCAAATACGTATGAAGTGGGCTAAACATTTGTGATCCAACTGCAAATAATGCTCACCCATAGCTCTGCTCGTCCTCATCAGGACTTCTCCGACCTTGAGCCGGGCCTCCAGGGAGTGCTCCTTGTTGGATTTAGGGAGGGAGGGACCATGTTGAAACTCTTTTAGGAGCTTTTCCAGAATTTTCTCTGGGTAGGAATCAGCTAATGTAGCCAGACCTAAAGACAGTTTATACTCAGTGCATCAGCTTTCAAAAGTCACTGATAACTATTTTGGTTGGCAGTTAATATTAGGTTAACAGACTATTTCTGTAAATCATTAATATAAAAAATCAATGCTATCATCACATTTTGCCAAACACTACCATAAGTTTTACCTTGAATGGCTGACAGGTAGACGAATGAATCTTCATGCTCCAAGTTTTCTAAGAAGAGCTGAAAAGGACAGCATCAGGATGATTGATCACAAAAACTGCTGTGCAGTTATAGAAGCCCCTTACTGGGAATATTTGAACATTTCTTTGTGACAAACATAAAAACATTCATCAATATGAATCTTGCTAATAGAACCAAAGAGAATCAATACAGGGACATCAATGAATACATTGAAAACTAGCAACTAACAATCAAAGGCAATAATCCAAACATTACCCCCTGGTAATTGAAGATACAGGTTTGATAGGATGAAGGAGAAGTTTGGAAGTGTTTCTTGGAAAAGCTGGACAGAATGGGCCCCAGTTTCAGGTTAAGTAAGGAGGGCGATGGGTAGATATAATATATGAGAGGTGGCCATCACAATATTGGAGAACTCAACCCAACGCTGACACAAAATTGAGAAAATCAAACTTCTCCTGTGACATGTCTAAAGTGCACACATTATGGGGCTTTTGATTACAGAGAATAATAAATAAACTGTTACTCTTTCTAGCTGATACCACCTAAACAAGTCCCTAGAGTGACCCATTATCCACTCTGGCTCTCTGGGGATGAGGTTCAGCCACCTATGTTAGTATAAATATTTGCCCAGAATGTCCCAGGGGACACTAATAACTTATAACCACCATCTACACCTTACTGATCCACACATACAGTGCAGGCAACATCAGCACATTGTTTTAGATATGGTTGAGCCAACATAGGCTTCAACAAGGCAACACCCACCATGGCTAAGCGATGAAGAAGGTACTGTCGAATCTTGGCCCAGCTCATTGAAGCATGCAGACCAAAAACAGTCCTGCATTTAAAGTCACAAGCTTCAGGAAACAATGAGATGATGACATACATACAACCAATTGTCTGAGTCCCCTCTGTACCCCCCATTTCCTGTCAGCCTCTTTACCTGCCACTATCCAATAAACGCCAAAAAAGGGCTAAAAGCAAAACTGCATCACAGTGGACATGATATTGGTATAGCTTGAATACTTGTTTTTCTTTTTAACTGTTGCTGTGTCAACAGCAGCGCATGAAGATGCAGCAGCCACTAGCTCCTATACATTGTGCAACATCTTTGTTTTATTAACTGTAATTTTTTCCTTTTTATTGCTGAAATGCGCACTGCCTGTGGCAGATATGCTGTCATCACCACTGGAGAAGATAGCGGGTGTTTTTGATAAAGAGCAGCGGACTTTGAGCATCTGTGTTGATGTGAACATATAGAACATGTTGTGTCATCACCATCATATTGCTGCTATTTACATACAGCCTTAAGACTCAAAAGACACACTATAAGTTTATGTATATTTGTATATAAATAACTGTATAAAAGTTCTGTACTTTGTGTAGCATGAAGGAGTTGACAAACTTTCATTATGCAACCCTGTGTTGTGTAATAATGAATAAATGACCTTGTACCGTGGCATGTTATTTAAGGTATACGAATTAGTCTGAGGTTAGACGGGAGGAAAAAAACAGTTATATCACCCTGTCCACCCCTTGTTTCATATTTTAAAAAAGGTCGCCACTTCTCAGAAACAACTTCTTTATCAATATTTTCAGAGTATCAGAACTGACCAAAAGACATAACCAAGCAACCCACCTGGAGAACTTTTTCCGGGGCCTTTACTGCCTCTGGATTTCCATTTTTCACCATCTGGGTCAAGATTCTCAGGGCGACCGCTCTGGTTGGGATGTCTTGGTCACAAGCCTCCACCAGCAAATCAGAAAAGGCCTTGGTGGAGGGGCAAGGGTCACTGGTGCCAGAGTTCATCCCTCCATCTTTCGGACTTACTCCAGTTGCAGACCTTTTAGAGGACACTGGCTGTTCGGTTTGGGTGTTGGTCTGTGAAGTGCTGTCCTGGGGAGGTGAATAAGGACTGCTCTGTGAGTTGTCTGCTTCAGTTTGCATCTTTTGCTTTTTCCTATTTGGAGGGTTTCTGGAGGGGTGAGCAGCAATGCTGAGGTTTTCAGGCTGGTAAGCACTGTGAGTGGCAATGACAGCTCTGAGATTAGACGCCAGCTCCTGGATGACTACCTCAGAGTGTATCTGAGACAGTTTCTCTAGTGGTTGAAGCAGCCTCGACATAGAAGAGTAGTCCTCTGCACTCAGCTATAATATCAGGAGAAGAAGAAAAATAATTACTTTATTAATCCTCACAATTAACTTTTTCACTGCATTTCACAGTGCGTGAAATAAAGACATGGGCAAACAGGACCCATAGACACAGTCAGGGGGTTTGGTGCCTTGCTCAAGATTGGCTTAGTTAGCACACTACATGATATTGATGTGTTGAGAGTACAGATTTGAGTACCTGAGGCCCAGACAGCATAGTGGCCACTAGGCCCATCCCCATGCTCAGTGTCTGATTCTCTACTGGGTTCCCAAGACTTGGCCCATTTGCCTGATCCAGACCCAAACAGGCCCTCTGAAGCAGGGTCACCATGAAGTCCACCACCTGGAGAAAGGACAAACCGAGAAATGTAAACATGACAAATTAAAAGACAGAGATTTACAACCTCTAATAAATATAATGTTTAACTAGAACTGCAAGCAGTTATGAACGGGGGCCAAGCCCCCCCCGCACGATTCGAACCCCACGCACCGAAGAGCCCACGGAAGTTGGCCCCAAAGAATGACGGTCTCAGGGCAAAAGTGAGAAGACAGACCAAAGTCTGAGCCGTGGTATTCGCTGTAATGCGAAGTGCACTGGAAGTGCAAAAGGCTGAATGTGTGTCGATTTGGATTTGTTGTACTAAATCACACCCACTTTGTTCTTTAAAATGTGGAAGTTGAAGGCAAAAACATATTTACATCCGTTATAGTGCCACCTATAGGCCAATTTGCACCAAATTTGGCACAGAGCCTCTGGATAACTTCAGGAACAATTGACTTAAGTTTGATGTTGAAAGCATTTAGTTTGACCTAAATATGAAACATGTGTTTTTTAGCTAACAAAAACAATTGTTTGGTTATAACTAGCAGATTTTTTGGAGTACCAAAATTCTTTTAATAAGTTTTTATGAGACACATCTGGAGATTCTATGAGCAAAGTTTCAGGCAGATGGCGCTTAAATTGTAGGAGGAGTTCGAAAAAGTAGGTTTTGCATATGTGGCGATTTAGCAAAAAGAAATGTGCAGCAGAAGTGGGCGTGTCTTATGTCAGAAACCCCAGCTCTATTCAGGGAACATATGGATATAAGGTTTGCGAATGTGTTATTTATAATGTAGAAGTTACAGGCAAAAAAGCGATTGCATCCATTATAGCGCCACCTAGTGGAGTACATGTGCAAGTTTTAGCATGGATGAACTGTGTCCTATTCTACATGTACCATTTAAATTTCAAAGCTTTCAGCATAATAGTTTGGCTGAAATCAATGTTTGTTGTTTATGTTGTAATAAGCCACGCCCACATTGACCAGTAATGACCACCTTCAAGATATGGCCTCAGGATTGGCCCTACATCATACCGACCAAATTTTGTAAAAAATCGGTGTAGCCGTTCAAGAAATAAAAACTTCCCATCTTTTTAGCGCCCCCTAGTGGCCAAAATTCGCCAAATTCGGCTCATCCCTTCCTAGTGTCATGGCAACCAAGGATCTTAAATTTGGTGTACCAAGATATCAAACAGTTTCCATTTTTATAGCTAGCTACAGAAATTTGTTCGTTAATAATTTCCGCATTTTTTGACCAAGCAGAATTCTTTTGATGACTTTAGACCAGGTCCAGCTGAAGAGTGTACGTGCCAAGTTTTATGCAGATCAGACAAAATCCCCCAGAGGAGTTCGAAAAAGTAGGTTTTGCATATGTGGCGATTTAGCAAACAAATTGTGCAGCAGAAGTGGGCGTGTCCTATGTCAGAAAACCCAGCTGTGTTCAGGGAACATATGGATATAAGGTTTGCAAATGTGTTATTTATAATGTGGAAGTTACAGGCAAAAACGCGATTGCATCCATTATAGCGTCACCTAGTGGAGTACATGTGCAATTTTTGGTATGGAAGAACTGTGTCCTATTCTATATGTACTATATACATTTGAAAGGTCTCAGCATAATAGTTTGGCTGAAATTAATGTTTGTTGTTTATCTTGTAATAAGCCACGCCCACATTGAGCAGTCATGACCACCTTCAAGATATGGCTTCAGGATTGGCCCTACATCATACCGACCAAGTTTCGTAAAAATCGGTGTAGCTGTTCAAGAGATATAAACTTCCCATATTTTTAGCGCCCCCTAGTGCCCAAAATTTGCCAAATTGGGCTCATCCCTTCCCAGTGTCATGGCAACCAAGGATCTCAAATTTGGTGTTAACAGCATTTAGTTTGACCAAGATATCAAACAGTTTACATTTTTATAGCTAGCTACAGAAATGTGTTCTTGAATAATTTGTGCATTTTTTGACCGAGCAAAATTCTTTTGATAACTTTAGATCAGATGCAGCTGAAGAGTGTACGTGCCAAGTTTCATGCAGATTGGACAAAATCCCAAGGAGGAGTTCAAAAAAGTAGGTTTTCCAGTTTTTGCGAAAAAAATTTCTAACCAGAAGTGGGCATGGCCAATCGCAAAGTGATTCAGCTCCATTCAGGCAATCTGGGGATACAAGATTTTTGAATGTACATACGGTTTTGGAGTTATAGGCAAAAACGTGTTGGCCTGGGTTATAGCGCCCCCTGCAGGCGAATATATGTAGTTTTTTGTGTCTGAGATATTCGCAGGAGTCTGGACCAACCCTCCAAATTGCACTGCCCTCCCTTGCACGGTTTAGCCTGCAGCACTACTTTTAGCCGGAGAAAAATAAAAATAAAAATCTTTACAATTACAATAGGGTTTCTACCACCGCTGGTCCCAGGAAACGCGTATGCTTGCATACGCGTTCCCTTGGCCCCTCGGGCTTGGCCCCCTAAATATAAAGTTACAAATAACTAACTTAACATTTTTCAACCTTTTTTGGAAATTCTCATTAAACTTTCGGTCCTTATAAAGACACCCAAAGTGACACATGACACAAATAAGACATTATCAAGTTTATCACGGTGCTTTCTTAATCTGTAAGGAAATGTTTTCTCATCCATTACTTGTGGGAGTTCCATTATAGGAACTCCCAAAGAAACACAGACTGACTTTATAATGTGCTGGAGAAGGATAGATGCAATCCCACAGGGATGGGCTAACACCAATGACAGTGGGATGTAAACCTTTGGGGGAGTCACAGTAAGAGCAGTCAACAAATACGTGCAGTTCTGCCTGCATCATCTGTCTCATTAAATATAATCTTTAAACAAAACAACCACACAACACGAATTCAGGACTCTGAATCTGAATCTGTCATATCCAGGTCAGCTGTACTACACAGAGCAAGCAAGGTCCTCTGCAGAGAATTTACAGTTTTCATTTATTTATAGTCAGGACAGCATTGGCTGGTAACGTCTTCACCTTGTGAGTCTGATTGTGTCTCTTCATGATACAGTGTGGTCCTTTAGAAACTTAATTTAGAGAAAGCTACCACAGAATCAGCTTTGGGGAATTTGCCGGGTGTCTATATAGTTGTGGTCAAAAGTTGACATACACTTGGAAAGAACATGTACGTCATGACATTCTTGAGTTTCACTGATTTCTACAACTTGCATAAAACATGCTACTTGTTGATGAAGGTAAACATGATCAGTCATCCAGGTCATAGTAATTCTAAGTGCTGTATCATAGGCAACAGGACTAACCCTCCAGAACTGAAGAGGCCTCTTGGATGAGAGAAGAAATATCTTCAAGAAACTGAAACAAGTCCAGTTGCCTACGATACAGCACTGAGAACATTTACTACTTTGTCACACAAAACAATTATAAAGTGTGGTTCAATTTTGAGTTTATTATGAGTCTTCTAAAAATATGAACAAATCTGCTGGGTCAAAAACGTTCATACTAATGTTTGGTTAAATGTCTCGTAGTCATTTTCATTTTACAGTCCCTTTTGTGATGTTGTGGTCAATTCATGCAAATTCATCCAATTAAATCAATCCAATGCAAAATTTAGTCTTGCTATTTTTACCAACCATGGGAGTTCTCTTTGCTCATGTCATGACTTCAGCGAACCCACTTCCTTGTTTCCAGATTTGAAGATGCAGAATTGCTCTGCAAACGTCTCACATTTACCTACATAACTCGCTGCACAAGACAATGCAGAACAATTCCCTGATGTTTTGCATGAAAACAGAGTTAAACTGTGTTGCACAGTGGGCAACATTGTAGTGGAATACAAAAACAAGTTTTTGCTTGACAAACTTCATTACTGCAACAGGCAAGACAAATCACTGTGACAGAGGCAGTTTCATCCAAAGCTATTGCAAGTACTGAAAGAATAGAGTTGAGTAAGTTAATAAATGTTCATGTTTAGTGAAAATGTTTGTTAACTCATAGACACACTAAGAGCGAAGAGTTTGTGCAGTAGGTCATATTCTGCTTTTGGGGTTTTTGCCTTTCAGAAAACACTGATCCTGCACTGCTAGAAACGCCTGGTTTTGGAGTCAAGCCTTTATTTCCATAATTTATGTGCCACACAATTTAACAGGAGTTATACAAACATATATATAATTAAATATTTATAATAAGATATATACACTCCAGTCAGTCAGCAGACATACAGTTATTACGGCATTCTTTTAGATCACACTACCCTACCCAGCATGACCTGTAATACTCTACCTCTGATTAGCTACATCCTGCCCATTAAGTAATGGCTTATAGCTCAAATGGAGCATTTAGGACATAGTGTAAAGTAAGAAAAATAATGTGTTTTTTTGAAAACCTATTCTACTAGGACTCCCAAAAAAAAAGTATGAACCTAAAAATTATCATATAATGACCTCTTTAATATCTTTTGTGCCCTTTATGACTTTACCGGAAGGATAGTTCAGAGAGATGACAGGAAACGGGATAGGAGAAAGGGGAAATTACATGCAGCTAGGGCTGAACGATATGGACAAAATTTCATATCTCGATATTCATGCCAGATATCTCGATACGATACGATACGATACAATAAAGAGATTATTTTAAGCCATATACAAATGGTTGATAGAGAAATCTTTACCAAATAATCACAAACTCACTACAGAGACAAATATATTTGAAGTAACAACAGTGAAGGGAGGGAGAAGATCAAACGAACTATGTGTATTTTTACAAGATGAACGATGACATCCTAATCTGGAGAGAAAGAGTGAGAGTGAAGATCGAGACTCAGCAGCTTCAGGTTATCGCTGGTAAAGTACCAGTGGAATTTAGAAAGACTAAGAAGTCAGAGAATTAACGGATCAAAACAGAGTAGACGGCAGCTATACGGTCTCAAATCCACAGAGCGAGCGGCCGCAGCGTCCGCTCCTGCTGCCCCAGCCAGCCCCCCCCACTTACACCTGCCGCCTGCTGCCGGGTGAGAGGACAGAGAGCCGGCGCTGCTGCAGGGGAGCCGCAGACTGTGATGACTCTGAGCAGCAGGAGAATTACAATATAATATATTTCTCGCCTTTCCCCTGATGATCTGAGTAAGTCGCTTAATTTGTTGCTAGTCGCTTTTTAGAAATAAAGTCGCTAAGAGGGTCTGAAAAGTCGCTAAACTAGCTAGAAAGTCGCCAAGTTGTGTGTGCGTCTACGTCTCCCTTATTCCCGCCCTCGTATGTTTGTCATTGGTTAGCTTCAGCTGTCGATCCACAGCAAACATGAAATAAGGTTTGTGGTTGGCTGGCCTTAGAGGTGCATTCAAGGGCAATCGTAAAAAGAATGTTTGTTGCGACTGCCAGAGCTGTACGTGCAGGGCGAGCGGGGTAATCTATATCGTTTATATCGTTGCTTTTTCGATATGAATATCTTGAATGTTCATATCTAGATATAGATACGATAATGATATATCGTTCAGCCCTACATGCAGCAAGAGGTCGGAATTGAACTCTGGGCCACTGCAGAATATAAAGCCTCTGTAAAAGTTCAATTCTAGGCTGATTTAGCCATTCCTTTACCACGTATGAGTGTGGGATCATTTTTCCTCTTTAAAAAAGAAGAACTTCACCCAAGACTCAATCTTCTTTCAAATACGATTTTAGAATTTCCGGAAAAATTTGGAGCTGATCCTCCTTTTTCATTATTCCATTTACTTTCTTTACAAGCACCAGATCCACAGGCAGTAAAACAGCCCCACAGCATAATACTACCACCCCTATAATTGACAGTAGGTATGGTGTTCTTGGGGTTAAAGGCCTCGCCTTTCAGCATCCAAACATATTGCCACTCATGGGGGTCAAAATAACTAAATGTTTGTTTCATCTGACCACAGAAAATTTCTCCACAAGGTTTATAATTTGTTTATGTCATCAGCAGCAAATAGTTGAGCATTGAGTGCTGCATCCGGAACAAGGGTTACTTTCTCGCACGAGAGCCTCTTAGCCCGTTGCGATGAAACACACTTGACTGTGGACACTGTCACCTGTCTTACAGCAGCTTCTAATTCATTGCAGACTTGCTTTTTGGTGTTTTTTGGTTGACTCTTGGCCATCCTGACCAGTTTTCCCTCAGCAGCAGTTTGTGTTTTTCTTCTTGATTGTGGCAGTGACACAACTGTACCATGCACTTTAACTGTTTAACTGTTTGCACAGTTGATCTTGACCTGTAGCTGCTTTGAAATGGCTCCAAGTGACTTTCCTGACTTGTCCAAATCAATGATGTGCTTTTTCTTTTTTTTTTTAAATCCATGCTGAGCTCTTTAGAATTTCCCATTGTAGTGTTTGTGGCTGATTCTAATGAGTGTATCAAACAAACCCTATTAAAATGGGCCCAGAAAAGTCAGCATATCAGATCAGCTCAAGTTGCTGTTTGTATATTTTTGACCCAGCAGGCTTGGTAACATTTCCAGAACAGCCAAAATAAATTCATATTAGAACCAAATTTCATGAATGTTTTTTGAGAAAGAGTAGTTTGTGTTCCACTCATTCCATCTCTCTATAAAAGCAAGGAAACTCTGTCTGTCTGTGTGTGTGTGTGTGTGTGTGTGTGTGTGTGTGTGTGTGTGTTCCTCAAATATCTCTGCGGATCAGGATCAGACTGACCTGAGACTTTCAACATGGCTGCTGCTTGGTTTAAGGGTGTGGGACGTCGGATTTGTTTGGACTGCAATGATACCGTTAATAAATTATTTCAGAAATGCTTTACAAATTCAGTGAGCATTGTCCACCGGAGCCACCACAGTCACGTGCGCACCAGAGCCAATCACTGCACACCGTGGCCACGCGCGCACCAGAGCCAATCACTGCAGAGCCCGACTCTACGACATACCTAAAGAAACAAGCAGATTTATACCTGCAGTGGCGCGAGCTGGACCGGGATTTTGCCGGCGGTTCGGTCCCGTTCTGTTCTGTGCATCTAAACTGACTGTTGTGGATTAATGAGACGAGTCCGGACCGAGTCTGTTCGGGTCTGAGGAGATCCAGAGACGCGCAGAATACAAAGTGGAATCGGAATCTGTGGATGTTCGTGTGTAGCTAGCTGTTAGCCCACCCACACGGCCCACCTCCCGATTCGACAGACCGGACCCACCGGCACGTCCAAAACCGGACTTAGGGTAAATAATGTCCACCATGCTTTTTTGCCAACATTGCCGTCACATTTGCTTTGTGTCTGGTGCAGGAAGAAACGGTAAAAACGGGCTTTTGTCACAAAAGTGTCCAAGCAGCAAGTTTGGTTGTTGAGGAACGGGAAGTTGTGGGAGGGACGGAGGCGGATGAATGACAGGCAACGACGGTCGGTGTAGAGACAGCGATATTGAGAGTTGAGAGATTTGTGACATTTAGCGTGTTTGGAGTGTGTAGTTAGTGTGTTATGTAGTGTTTGGTGTAGTGTGTTTAGTGTGTAGTGGAGTCGTTTTTTTGTTTAATGAGTCAGAATAATGAGGAGAAGCTGAATGTGGAGCAGGCAGTGCAGCTCTTCATTCAGCTGGAAGGAGCTCAGGCAGACCTGAGCATTGCCTGCATTTAAATGTAAATAGTTACATATAACTTTGTAAAAATTGTTTAATTTATGCACATATTTAGCAAACAACAATTTATATTTGCATTATAAGTAATAAAAAATGGTTTGTTAAACATATTTGTGGTTTTCACAGTAAAAAAATCTAACTTTTTCTACTCAGATTTTATGTTTTTTTGTGATTTTAGGTCTATTGTGTTAATACAGTATGTCAAAATAAAAAAATAACTGTACAGTCACACGTGAGGTTGTGCTGAAAATAATGACACCAAGTAAATAGTTTTTAAGGTGAAATATAATGGCAAAATCAAAAATAGTCAAAAACAGCCAATTATACCCTGGAATATCGGATTTCACAACAAACCTAAATATCCCTGACGTCCCACCTTCAAACACAGCCTCATTTGGCCATCCATGAAAAAGCTACTTAACCTCCCACTTTTCTATAGGAATACATATTTCCTACAGGCACTGCACAAGTCAATAAGAAAATGAGACTTGTTGAAATCATTGGAACTAAAAACTGCCAAGATTGACATGTTCCTTACCAGTGTATGTAAACTTTTGACAACGACTTTATGTCTGTCTCTCTGTAGACAGATTTTTGTCAGTGAGATGGATGTGGTCTCAAATAATAATGTAGTATCGAGTCCTGCAAACTCATGAGTTCAAACATGTTCACAGACGCTTCACAGACATTGCAGCTGACAGCTTTGCAAGATGGTGTCAAGCTTGGAGATGCATCAGAAATTCTCCTTCCACCTCTTCAACTATAACCTATTGAGCGGGCCAGTATGTGTTGTTTGACAACTTGAGCAGCTGAGAGGCTCAGAAAAATTTGCACAGGTAACTGTAGCTTACAGGCCGAGGGAAGTGTTTTATTAGCAGTGCTACTGAAGAAAAGATGCACAAAATTTCAGCAAATCTGACAAATACTAGCCCGTTTCACAAAGAGACTAGCCATTTCTGATTTTGTGAACTGTAACTAGAGCCAGATGGACAAATCGGTATGCCAATATCATTGGTTTATTTTGGATTACCGCAGTTATATTGCCATCGCCGTTAGGGGTGTGCCAAAATATCGATACTACGGTATATCGCGATATTTCGTCTTCAGGTACGTTATCGATACACTGGTGCCAAATATCGATATTTAAAAATGAAAAAAAACAAAAAAAAACAAAACAAAACATGTTTTTTTTGGCCCACCACCACCACCCCTCTTCGGGGGACAACTTTATCTTTATTCAAACATAGGTATACAACCAAATCAAATTTAAAAAATGGTTTAAGTAGCTCTGAAACCCACACATATAGATATTTAATGATAGTTGTAGTCAGTGTGTGTGTTAAGAAGAGACACTGTGCAATATACTCTTTGTTTACTTGGCTGTCATTCATGTGAAATTGATTGACAATGTTTTGTAATTCCTTTGAAATGGATGCAGTGCAGTCAACAAATTCTGAATTTCTTCAGTGACACAGATATCGTGATGTATCGTGGATGAAATTTCTTGCAATATATCGATTATCGCAGAATCGCTGTATCGTGATATTATCGTTATCGTGAGCAAAATATCGTGATAGTATCGTATTGCGAGGTACCTGGTGATACCCAGCCCTAAGCACCGTAACATACAGCAGAAAAAAATGCTTGGGGTTATCAGTGACGTTTATTGTTTCAGTGCTCAGATGTCATTATGGGTCATTCCTTTCCAACTCACCCAAAATCCAGAACTTTCCCCTGTTAATGCCATGAATTTTTTTGAAAATAATCATGTTGAAACGTCTATTAAGTTCATGGCACCATACAAAATCCTAAAGCTGTACTTGAAATAAATGTTTTTTTTTATTTTTTAGCAGTGTAAATTGGGGAATTGGGAAATAATGCCCTGCAGTTCATACTTTGTCATATTTGCTCGACGATGATTGAAGATGATTGTTTTTTTGGTCATCATTACATTAACCGAGTAATAAAAAAATAATAGTTAGATTTATTGAAAAATAATCGCCCGATTAATCGATAAAAAAAAATATTGTTAGTTGCAGCCTTAACTATTTGTTTTATATGCACAATGAATATCAACACTTTGACATACTAAAATAATCCTTCATGTGAAAATCTACACTCAGAATATAAAAAAATTGGGGTTTTCAGCTCTGAAGCTATACTTAAAATCTGTTACACTCAAGTGTTTTTTTATGCAGGATCAAATAACTTCCAGATGTGACAAAACTTTATTAATCCTACACAGAACCAAAAGAAAATCAAAACTAGTGGAGATAAGAATTTGTTAAAGTGACAGATCCTTCTTTCTCAGATAAAAAAAATCATTCCTGTTATCAATTTGATTACTGTAGCAATTCAGCAACAACTATTATAATGAATCCATGTTGTCTAGTGAAAAATAAGACTGAAATTTAGCTCAGAGGGCCAAACATCAAAAATTCATAACTTAAAAAGTATTTTGAGTAAAGGATTGATTTTTTTTTTTCAAGAAAATCCCTGATATGAACTGGGCAGCCCTAGGAGAGTTGGCATGGAATGTGTATGTGTATCTTGGTCACAACATTTCAGTAACTTGATTTGATAAATCATTGCAAAAAATGTGTATATGTACATCAGAATATGAGGTGATAAGTCAATATTGGACATTTTTCCACTCTTTGCATTTGCTTCAACCCCAAAAATCAGGTATCTGTCAGACTCTAACTCTAACCTGGCAAATTCTTAACATTTTGCTGAACTGTGAGCTGCTCTAGGCTCCAAACTGAATGGAGACGAACAGCTGCAAAAATACAGCTGGGTTTTGGAGAACTTAGCATCTCTGCTCCTTCTGTTGGCTGCATGTCTCTCCACTCACCTGTGTGCTTTTCCTCAGCAGAATAGTATGATGTAGAGACTCGACCATCACAGCCAGCACCTGAAGCAAAGCGAGTCTGTGGCCTTGCCTTGCAGCTCGACCCTGAAGCTGATGCTCCACCTCAAGGAGTGTCATGGCCGAGATGTCCAACTGCTGTTCATCCACTTTATCTTCATCCTCTGCAGCAGCCCAGCTGGTCAGCTGCTGCAGGAGAGGAAGTAATGGACCATCAACCTCAAATTAAAACAGAGATTGTGTGTGTGTAAGAGTATATGTATGTGTGTGCGTGCGTGCGTGCGCGCAAGAGTATATGTATGTGTGTGCGTGCGTGCGTGTGCACGTGTCTGTGTACTCCTTACCTGCAGCAGATCTAGGAAGAAGTCTCCTGGCAGGTCACTGTCTTTGAGTTCAGCTAGCAGCTGCATCAGACACTCTAGCCTCCACTGCTCCTCTGACAGCTTCTCATACAGAGCATCGTCCTCATTACTTGGACACAAGAACAGAGACATGAGAGAGATACATAGAAATGACAAGAGGCAGTCAGCTCAGAAAAAAAGGAACAAAGGTGGAATGAGATCAGCAAGTGTCTCTCTTCACAAAATATCTCAAAAGATCTTCTGCATTTTGCATCATGTTTTTGTCATGAGAACCTGAACAACACAATACACAGAAAAGAGAGTACTCTTTTACCTGCAGCTCTCCCTGGAGCAGGGTCTGGCTCCTCCATTACTGCCTGGGCTAAAACAGGGGACTGCAACCACCTTGTTGTTCTCTCCCTGCAGGCCTGAAAGCTGCCACAGTGCTGACAGTGCTGCACACTTTTCTGTGCACCTCAGGTACCACAGCAAGATCTCCTGACAGGGGGCGCTGTGGAGCACAAAGCACAAACATCCTGTACAGCTCATCTACTTTAGATCTG